>NC_053154.1:187154465-187195148 GCF_016835505.1 Polypterus senegalus
AAAACTTTAGGGTTACCTAAATCAACTGACTGGAGTATTACTAAGAAAAAAGGAGAAACTGGTGACCACAGTAATTGCAAAGAGACTGGTAGACCAAGGAAGACCTCCACTGCTAATGACAGAAGAATCCTCATTATGGTAAAGAAAAGCCCCCAAACATCTGTCCAACAGAAACAGTCTTCAGGATCTGTAGAAGAATTCACAAACAGATATACAGAGGCCATACTGCATGATGCAAACCACTAGTTAGCCACAAAAACAGAATGGACAGATTACACCCATCCTCTTCCGCTTATCCAAGATCCCAAGAATCCCAAGGTGTTCTCAGGCCGGCCACAAGACATAGCCCCTCCAGTGTGTCCTGGGTCTTCCCCGGGGGCCTCCTCCCGGTTTTAGACATGCCCGGAACACCTCACCAGGGAGGCGTCCTGGAGGCATCCTGAATCAGCTGCCCGAGCCACCTCATCTGACTCCTCTCGATGCGGAGGGGCAGTGGCTGTACTCTGAGCTCCTCCCAGATGACCGAGCTTCTCACTCTATCTTTAAGGGAAAGCCCAGACACCCTGCAGTGGAAACTCATTTCAGCCGCTTGTATTCGCAATCTCGTTCTTTCGGTCACTACCCACAGCTCATGACCATAGGTGAAGGTAGGAACGCAGATCGACTGGTAAATTGAGAGCTTTGCCTTACGGCTCAGCTCCTTTTTCGCCACAACAGACCAATGCAGAGCCCGCATCACTGCAAACGCTGCACCGATCCGCCTGTCGATCTCATGCACCATTCTTCGCTCACTCGTGAGCAAGACCCCAAGATACTCGAACTCCTCCACTTGGGGCATGATCTCGCTCCCAACCCTGAGAGGGCACTCCACCCTTTTCCGGCTGAGGACCATGGTCTCAGATTTGGAGGTGCTGATTCCCATCCCAGCTGCTTCACACTCAGATGTGAACTGATCCAGAGAGAGCTGAAGAGCACGGCCTGATGAAGCAAATAGGACAACATCAACTGCAAAAAGCAGTGACCCAATCCTGAGCCCACCAAACTGGAAACCTCAACGCCCAGGCTGTGCCTAGAAATTTTGTCCATAAAAGTTATGAAGAGAATCAGTGACAAAGGGCAGCCCTGGTGGAGTCCAACTCTCACTGGAAATGAGTTTGACTTACTACCGGCAACATGGACCAAGCTCTGACACTTGTTGTACAGGGACCGAACAGCCCTTATCAGAGAGTCCGGCATTCCATAATCCAGGAGCACCCCCCACAGAATTCCCCGAGGAACATGATCGAACGCCTTTTCCAAGTCCACACAACACATGTAGACTGGTTGGGCAAACTCCCATGCACCCTCCATGACCCTGCCAAGGGTGTAGAGCTGGTCCACTGTTCCGCGACTAGGAAGAAAACCACACTGTTCCTCCTGAATCCGAGGCTCAACTATCTGATGGACCCTCCTTTCCAGGACCAATTACAGTTTATGAAAAAGTATTTAAAGAGCCTGCAGAATTCTGGAAAAAGGTCTTGTGGACAGACAAGACTAAGACAAGGATGAATCTGTATCAGAGTGATGGCAAGAGCAAAGTGTGGAGACTAAAAGGAACTGTCCAAGGTCCAAAGCATACAGTACAGCCTTATCTGTTAAGCATGGTGGTGGGGCTGCTTTAGCTTTGACATGTATGGCTGCCACAGGTATTGGTGCACTTACTGTATCTTCATCGGAGATGTAACTGTTGACAGCAGTTGCAAAATGAATTCTGATGTGCTAAACTTACAGTAAATGTATCCAAAATCATTGGATGACGTTTTATCCTGCAACAAGACAATGATCCCAAACATACTGGTAAGGCAACACATGAGTTTTGCAAAGCCAAGTTTTGCAAAGCCAAGCCAGACACCCGATTTAAATCAAACTGGGCATGCCTTAAATTTTAGTGAATATAAAACTTAAGAAGACAAGCCCCCGAAACAAGCAGGAGCTGAAGATTGCATTTAAGTCTTGGCAGAGCATCACCAGAGAAGATACTTACCACCTGGTGATGTCTATGAATCGCAGTCAATGCAAGCAAGGGATATGCACACTAAATTTCACTGCTTTAATATACCTGCCATTGCTATGTCCCAAATATTATAGTGCTCTGAAATGGGAGGACTATGTAATTTGGTGTAATTGCAATGTGTGAAAATAACCTTAAATTAAAGACTGTAACCTACAGTTTAATCACATCTGAATTGTTTGATTCGTAATTTTAAAATGTGGAGTACAGGGGTGTAGTGATGTAAGATTTTGCATATAACTTGATAAATATTTTGTATGTCTTTATTTGTAATTTAGGCAGAGCAATGTAATTTAGTGTTTGCCATCAACCGCCCCCCACCCCCCCTCCCCTTTAGGAATAGGTCTCTTTGAATTTTACGACAGGATTTGGGGGCTGTGCCTAAAACCAGTTTGGCGAGTGTTTCTCTGCTAAAGTCTTTCAACCTCCGCAAGAAAGCCAGGTTACATTAACATATGGTTTGGGGGCAGGTGTTAAGATGTTCTATCTCCCCCATTGGTCTGAAGTATGGATGTTTGGAATTGGCTTGGATCAGAATCCTTTAAGTACCATGATGTCCTATTGGCTCTAGGGGTTGGATAGAGAATCTATAAATCTGCTTGCTCAACCACATTCTATCTCTTACTAACATCTGAAACAAGCATCTCTTACTAACCTCTGATGATGAAGACAACACAATGAAGAGCACAGCTTGGCAGCCATATTGAGACAGGCTTGCGGCCTGTTCTGAAGAAAGCTGAGCACCAATGAAAACTGTAACTACACATCACCATTTAATCAGGTTGTGTGGTTGCCAATATTCAAATGTACTTTGCATATTGTTATTATTTATGAATATTACCAATAATACAGTGTTTAAATTGTAACTTAACTCCTGTTTGTCTTTACTATACTTAATTGCCTGAGGTTGTAGATATAGAAGGGAAGGTGGGGATAAGTTATATACAATAATACCTTATAAACAGTGGTAAGTCTGTGGGATTAGGCATTCTGACAAAGGCTACTTATTAATAATACAATAGGGGAAAGTAGAGCAATATATAATACTCTACCAAGACAAAACAAGGGTAAATCAAGGAAAAAACATTATGGAGGGCACTTTTTACTCAGAGTATAGCATCACGTCAATGAAACTTCTGGGATATTAATCTGGTCAGTTAAGTAGCAGAGGGGGTTTTTCATCAGTTTCAGCTGCTTTGGTGTTAATGAAACTAACAACAGGTGCACTAGAGAGGTAACAATGAGACAACCCCCCAAAACAGGAATGGTTTAACAGGTGGAGGCCACAGACATTTTTCCCTCCTCATCTTTTCTGACTGTTTTTTCACTAGTTTTGCATCTGGCTATGGTCAGTGTCAATACTGGTAGCATGAGTCAATACCTGGACCCTACAGAGGTTGTGTCTCCCAGCACAGTCTCAAGGGCATGGAGGAGATTCCAAGAGACAGGCAGTTACTCTAGGAGAGCTGGACAGGGCCGTAGAAGGTCTTTATCCCATCAGCAGGACCAGTATCTGCTCCTTTGCTCAAGGGGGAACAGGATGAGCACTGCCAGAGCCCTACAAAATAACCTCAAACAGGCCACTGGTGTGAATGTCTCTGACCAAATAATCAGAAAAAGACTTCATGAGGGTGGCCTGAGGGTCCGATGTCCTCTAGTGGGCCCTGTACTCACTGCCTGGAACTGTGGAGCTCGATTCGCATTTGCCATAGAATACCAGAATTGGAAAGTCCACCACTGGCACCCTGTGCTTTTCATAGATGAGAGCAGGTTCACCCTGAGCACATGTGACAGACGTGAAAGGGTCTGGAGAAGCCGTGGATAACATTATGCTGCCTGTAACATCGTTTAGCATGACCGATTTGGTGGTGGGTCAGTGATGGTCTGGAGAGGCATATCCATGGGGGGACACACAGACCTCTACAGGCTAGACGACGGCACCTTGACTGCCATTAGGTATCGGGATGAAATTCTTGGACCCATTGTCAGACCCTATGACAATGCTTGGCCTAATGTGGTGAGAGTATGCAGGCAGTTCCTGGAGGATGAAGGAATCAGTTGATACAAATGACTAGCAACCATTCTCGCATGATCTAAATCTAATAGAACACCTCTGTGACATTATGTTTCGGTCCATCCAATGTTGCCAGATTGCACCTCAGACTGTCCATGAGCTCAGTGATGCCCTGGTCCAGATCTGGGAGGAGACTTCCCAGGACACCCTCTGTCGTCTCATTAGTAGCATGTCCCAACATTGTCAGGCATGTATACAAGCGTGTGAGGGCCATACAAACTGCTGAGCATGATTTTGAGTGGCTGCAATAAAATTTCTGCAAAATGGATAAGACTGCCGCATCATTTTTTCACTTTGATTTTTGGGGGTTCTTTGAATTCAGCCCTCTGTAGGTTGATAATTTTCATTTCCATCAAATGATGTGGCATCCCTTTGTTCCTAACACATTACTCAGTCCATATCAGTATAGATATCCAGCATGATTTGTTTTTCCCATTGAGATCTGATGTGTTTTCAAAGTGTTCCTTTAATTTTTTTGAGCAGTTTAGAATGACAAAATATATAATCACAGATATCTTCAATGCATTATTGATATATTACTTAGCAGCCTATTTCAAGGTTTTTTAAATCATTTACCAATATAACAAATAATAATTTAGTTTGCTCATAAGAGTGATTTGTTCTATCTAACTGACTTTGTTTCTTTTCTTCAAAGAGAATAGAAACCATTAACAAAGTTATTAAAGATCTCTAAGGTAGTTAGTCACTTATACAATGGTGAAACTAATGCCCACAAAAAAGTCTGATATTATTGCCTTCACTATGCAAATTTGTAAGCAACTCAAGCTCCTCTTGTGATGATTTGCTTGGTGTTCTTAACCTACTTCACACTTGTCTCAGTGAAGTCTTACATACAGTAGGTAATGCACTGGAACTGTGTTCTGCTAAACAGAGGGTTTGGCAGGTGAAAACTGGCAATTGCGACAATGAACACTTTTCCAGCATAGCACCTAAGCTCAGAAAGTGTTGTGGATCTGGTGAGTGAATGAGTATGAGCTATCTTGCATGTAACACCTGCACAGTGATTTAGTTTGCTGTAGTTTTCCTTGCAGATTTCAAACAGACACATGCAGTAGCAATGGACATCAAAAACACTAGAAAAAGAACACCTGCCAAGTTTGTTTCTGCCAAGTACATTTAAAGACTAACACAAATTAGTAGCCATTTCCCCAAATTTTGCTGAATGCTGAGTCAGATACACGCTTTTATTCTAACAGACTGCTTAGCATCAATGAATAATAGACCAGTAAAACAGGAATTAAAGAATTACTTACACTGCCCACATGCTCAAGGCTCTGGTTTCATAACCCAATAAAAATGGTATTTTTCTGTTTTAGAGAACCAAGGGGATAGGTATGAGCATGCTTGAATGCAGAGAGATTTCACTTTGACTCATTTATATCCCATACATCTGTGTGTTTTATCCATTTCTGGGAACAAAGAATACCTATTCTGGCAGCAAAGGCTTCAAGGCAAGAACTAGTCACAGATGTGGTACTAGTCCAACACAGACCACACTCTCACTGAATCAATATTTAGTTGCCATTTCGCTTGCACATCTCTGAGATGAAGGAGAAAAAACAAAATGTTTTGAACAAAATGTGAATATGAGAAGAATAAGCAACCTAAGCACATTTAGTCAGGAATTTGATAGATAGCCTGGAAACTGAACCAACAAATCTGGAACTGTATTTCTTCTATTACAGAAGATTATAAAAAATATATGGCCAGTATATGTCAGAAAAATTCAGCATATAGTTCTTTCAACTGTACCTTTGCCAACGTCTGGCCCTCATGTTATTACATTTTCATTTTGTGTTTACTATCTCTATATTTTTTCTTTATGCTGTTTATTGCAACACTGTGAATTTGGTTTCATTGTAGGAGGCTTCCAGGTTGTAATTGCTGTTGGTATGAATGAAAGTGTGTTGGCAGTGAGCACTACTTTCCTTGAGCTCTGTTTCCTCATATTTATACTTTTTTTTATTTTACGTGCTTCTTGTGTCTAGATCATTGCTTTGTATGTGATATATTGGTTTTTGAAGTTTGCTATGCTGACTATGATTCTGTTCTTGCTTCTTAAAAATGGCTGAAGGCAGTACTCCAGTAGCATGACAAATTAAGACCACGGAGTCAATGAAAGAGTACAGGTATGTCTTGCAATGAAATGGCTTCTTCTCCAGGGTTGGTTACTATTATGTATTGTAAAATGACTTAAAATCACAGATAAACATTCTGGATACTAACTTGGTAACCCTGTGTAATTTGACAGTTGTGAAGAATAATCTTGCAATTACTTGCTATGATATCTTTACAGACACAAGTCCAAATAGAACTGAAGCAGGTAACTGGTTTGCCAGTTTATGAAGGAAGGGTCAGGTCCAGGAGGGCAGACGGCATAGATTAAATCAGTTATGGTAGGGTTATAAATTAGCCAGTCTACAGAGGGAGAAAAAGAGAAAGAATCAGAGAACAGTGCCAGGCCCTGGCTCAGCGGTTAATTACCTTTACTAAAGCCTGTAACCTGTTTCCCATGCGTAGTCCCATGGCTAAGATAGTCCCTGGCTCCCACTATACTATCCAGGTTAAAGAGCTTAGAAAATATATAAGTGGAAGACACCCCCATCTCACCATGTTTTAGTCATATGAAATATACTTTTGTAAATCAAAGATGGTTTCAAAAATACAATTCAAAATATGATTCTAAATATCAAATAAATTACTATAAAGACAAACTTGACCTTTAAAACTGCATTAATTCTCTTAGGTCCAATGTCATGCTGTTTTAAAAGTAAATTGGTTGCTAGTTTGTTCCAAGGGCACTGTTTGGCCATCTCAGTTGCTTCTGTTTCACAAAGTAATCCCATACAGCCTTGATGAGATGAGATTAAGGTGGTCATGTGGAGGCCATTTCATCTGTTGCAGTACTCTGTGTTCTTTTGCTGAAGATAGCTCTTTATGACCTTGGCAGTGCATACTGGGTAATTCTCCTGCTCCAGAATGAAGCTGGGACCAATCATACACCTCCTTGATAGTACTGTGTGATGGAAGAGATTCTGCTTGTATTTCTCAGCACTGAGAAATCCATTAATTATGATTAAATTACCAATTTCATTTGCAGGAATGAAGCCTCAACCCTACAGTGTACTCTTCTGTATTTCTTTGTTGGCTATATGCACTCATGAATGTAGCATTCTCCAGCTCTTCTCTGAACAAACCTCCTCCTGTTTGAGCCAAAAGTTTCAAATCAACCACCCAGAGCACTTGCAGACATTGCTAGGCACTCTAGTCCTGTAGATGAGTATCTTGGCTTTGTTTCCAAGATTTTTGGCAACAAGTTCTCTATGAAGACCACTTCTAATAAGAATTCCTCTGACTGTTGAGGGGTTAACTTGGGTTCCAGTGGCTTCCTAAGAGCTCAGAGCTAGTAGCAGCAGGTTCTTCTTCTGATTTCAAATTACATTAATTTGATGCATGTTTCATCTGCACTCCTTTTTTCTGGCCAATAGCTGTATTCTGGGTACTCAGCATTGCCTGTTTCTGTGTGCTTCTGCAGAAGAGCCTGGAAAAAGCATATCTTTAAACTCCTATCTATCATGAACTGGACCATGGAGCAATGGAAGAAGGTGGCCTGTTCAAATAAATCACATTTTCTTTTAGGTCATATGGATTGCTAGATGTATGTGTGCATGTAGAAGAGATGGCAGCAGGATGCACTGTGGAAAGAAAACAAGTTGACAGAGGCAGTGTGATGCTCTGGGCAATGGTCTGATGAGAAAACTTGGGTTCTGGCATTCATGTGGCTGTTACTTTGACACATACACTTCTTCATGGCTATAGTATTCCCTGGTGACAGTTGCCTCTTTCAGCAGGATAATGCACCCTTCCACACTGCCAAAATTGTTCAGGAATTGTTTCAGGACTATTGACTTGGCCTCCAAATTCTCCAGATCCTGATCTGTGGGTTGTGCTGGAAAAACAAGTCCAATCCATGGATTCCCCACCTCATAGGATGTAAAAGATCTGCTGCTAACATATTGGTTCCATCAGAGGTCCTGTGGAGTTCAAGTCTGGATGGGCAAGAGCTGATTTGGCAGCACAATGGAGACATACACAATATTGAACAGGTGATTTTAATGTTGTGGCTGATTGTTGTATAAACTTCTGTAAGTAAATGCTTAATCCACTATAAACAAAAAAAAACACAAACATAGTTATAGAGTTGGAAAAGGTGAACCATTTCATGTATGTTAGGTGCATAGTTGATATCAACTGTCCTATTGCCTAAAATAATGGTCTAAATAATATACAAGGAACAGGTGACTAAGAATAACAAACGAGGAGCAGAAAACCAAATAGATTTACACATCAAATAGAGGAAGAGGCAGTCTAAACTTTTGTAAAGAGTAAGAGTCAACAGTGCAGACAGAGTACCAGTCACCAATGAACCAAATATGCCAGTCAGAGGAAAACTTGAAAAACCAGAGGAAAGAAATAAAAACTCTGTGAAGACAGATCAGGCCAGGATGTCAGTTAAACAATGAAGGGATGGCTGGCCCTGACACCTGTGTAGCTTTGAATAGTGAGCGACAGAAGTACAGAGTGAAAAGTCAAGCTACCATCACATTCATGAGACTGTCAACATCTTTGGCATTATGCTAAAATACTATACTTCTTTGTGGCGATTGACATATCATCTTTTCATTTTATCTTGTTCATTCACTGCAAGCAGCCAGTTTCTATTCTAACTCTAGGTTATTGTGTTGTGCTGTGCTATACAGATAAGTAAGTGGACACTGAAGACACATTTTATTGTCAGATGTAAATGTACTCCCAGTAAACAATACAAGAATACACATTAGACCAAGTAAGACTCCAGCAAATTATTTTTGTATTTAATCCATTGTTTTAACAAACATTTTCATAGATCCACATTTGATATGCATAGGAGAAAGATGATCTTCCTTGAAGTCAATGAGTTGACTATTTGTTGCATTTTTTGCTAGAACAAGTGAGGCACATTTTGAATCCAGCTGGGGAAGGCTTGTTCAGACACAGGAGGAGAGGAGGAAGGTAAAGAGAGTGGAAGTGAGGATAGGAAGTTTGAATATCGGCAGCATGACTGGTATGGACACTAGAGGGCACTGCAGCTTCTCAAACCCAACACAGCAGACACAGAGCACAAGTTAAAAGTACAAAGAGCTTATTTATTGTGAGGTAAACTGTTCATAAAGTGTTTCCCGCCCCCACAGCCACAAGTAAATAATTGGTACAGCACACAGTTATTCTTCTCTCTCTCTGTTACTTGATCTCTTTCTCCTCCGCTCCTCCAAGCAAGCTTCATCCACCTTCCACCCGACTCTGACTCCTGCCTGTGAGGCCGAAAAATCCTTTTATATCGGCCAACCTGGAAGTGATTCTGCTCTTCTGCGCACATAATCTGCAAGCACTTCTGGGTCAGGTGGAAACCTCATACCATGAAGCTCCTCTATTTTCACAGCACCCCTGGTGGCACTTACAGTACCTAAAAGGGCTGAAATATAGAACTCCAAGTCCAATGGTGCCCTGTGGGAATCCAGGCACCACTGCAATCCAGGGAGCTGCCATCTAGCATTCCTGGGGAGGCAGTGCCCTGAAGAAGCTACCTTCCCCCCATCCTTCCATTTCTTGGGCATCCCAGCTGGGTTGGGCTGGCAGTTGTCCCTTATACTGGTAAGGAGAGAGAGTTAGCTGATGTGATGGAAAGAAGGAAGGTTCATATATTGTGTGTGCAAGAGACTAAATGTAAGGGAAGTAAAGCCAGGTGGATTGAAGACGGGTTCATATTGTTCTATCATTGTGTGGATGGGAGGAGAAATGGGTTAAGGGTTATCCTAAAGGAACATTATGTCAAGAGTGTTTTGGAGGTGAAAAGAGTGTCAGAAAGAGTGATGATTATGAAGCTCGAAATTGAAGATGTGATGATGAATGTTTATGTATATGCCCCACAAGTTGGGTGTGCAGTGGATGAGAAAGTGAAGTGGTGGAGAGTGTAACCAAGGGAGAGAGAGACTGTGGTGATTGAAGTGGATTTCAATGTAAAGTTGGTGAAGGGAACAGAGAAAATGAGAAGGTGATGGGTAGGTATGGTGTCAAAGAGAGGAATGCAAATGGTCAGAAGGTAATGGATTTTGCAAAAAGGATGGTGAAGGCTATGGTAAATACATATTTTAAGAAGAGGGAGGAACAACGTACAAGAGTGGAGGAAGATGCACACAGGTAGATTATATCTTATGAAAGAGGGTCATAGGATGGACGCCTGTAGGATGACGTTGGAGATCAAGAAGAGGAAGAGAGTAAGGACAGAGCCAAGGATCAAAAGGTTGAGTTCAGGGAGGAGGTAAGACATTTACTGGGTGGCAGTGAACAGTTACCTGATAGCTGGACAGCTATAGCAGAAGCAGTAATAGTGACAGCAATAAGGGTGCTTGGTGTGACATATGAACAGAAGAAAAAGGAAAATGAAACCTGGTGGTGGAATGGTGAAGTACAGGAGAGTAAACAGAGGAAGAGGTTGGTGAAGAAGAAGTGAGATAGTCAGAGAGTTGCAGAAAGTAGACAGGAGTGCAAGGAAGATCAGGTGTAAGGGGAAGAGAGAGGTGGTGAAGGCTAAAGAAAATGTGTATGATGAGGTGTATGAGAGGTTGGACACAAAGAAGGGAGAAATGGAGAAATGGACCTGCACCAATCAGCTAGACAAAGGGACTGAGCTGATAAATATGTGCAGCAGGTTAGGGTGATAAAGGATAAAGGTGGAAACATACTCACAAGCGAGGAGAGTGTGTTGAGCAGATGGAAAGAGTACTTTAACAGGCTAATGAATGAAAGAGAGAGAAGGTAAGATGATGTGGTGACAGTGAACCAGGAAGTGCAACAGATTAGCAAGGAGGAAGAAAGGACAGCTTTGAAGAGGATGAGGAATAGAAAGGCCATTGCTCCAGATGAAATACCTGTGAAAGCATGGAGGTGTTTAGGACAGATGGCAATAGAGTTTTTAACCAGATTGTTTGATACAATCTTGGAAAGTGACAGGATGCCTAAGGAGCGGAGAAGAAGTGTATTGGTACCGATTTTTAAAAATAAAGGGGATGTGCAGAGCTGTAGTAACTACAGGAGGATACAATTGATGAGCCACAGCATGGCATTATGGGAAAGAGTAGTAGAAGCTAGGTTAAGAAAGTAGGTGATGATTAGCAAGTAGCAGTATGGTTTCATGCCAGGAAAAAGCACCACAGATGCAATGTTTGCTCTGAGGGTGTTGAAGGAGAAGTATAGAGAAGGCCAGAAGGAGTTGCATTACACCTTTGTAGACCTGGAGAAAGCTCATGACAGGGTGCCTAGAGGAGAGTTGTGGTATTGTATGAGGAAATCAGGAGTGTCAGAGAAGTATGTAAGAGTGGTACAGGATATTATACATTTAAGATGGAGGTGGGATTAAATCAGGGATCAGCTCTGACCACTTTTTTAATTGCATTGGTGATGGACAGGTTGTCAGGAGTCCCCATGGACTTTGATGTTTGCTGATGATATTGTGATCAGTAACGAGAGTAGGGAGCAGGATGAGGAGATCCTGAGAGGTGGAGGTATGCTCTAGTGAGGAGAGGAATGAAGATCAATAGGAACAAGACAGAATACATGTGTGTAAATGAGATGGAGGTCAGAGGAGTGGTGAGGATGCAGGATTTGGCAAAGGTGGATGAGTTTAAATACCTGAGATCAAAAGTACAAAGTAATGGGGAATGTGGAGGAGAGGTGAAGAAGAGAGTGCAGGTTAGGTGGAGTGGGTGGAGAAGAGTGTCTGGAGTGATTTGTGACAGAAGGTTATCAGCAAGAGTGAAAGGGAATGTCTATAGGACAGTAGTGAGACCAGCTATGTTATATAGGTTGGAGACGGTGGCATTGACCAAAAAACATAAAACAGAGCTGGAGGTGGCAGAGTTAAAGATGTTAAGATTTCCATTCGGTGTGATGAGGATGGAAAGGATTAGAAATGAATACATAGAGGGTCAGCTCAGGTTGGCTCGTTTGGAGATAAAGTCAGAGAAGCGGATTGCGTTGGTTTGGGCATGTGCAGAATAGAGACAATGGATATATTGGGAAAAAGATGCTAAGGATGGAGCTACCAGGTAAGATGAAAAGAAGAAGGCCTAATAGGAGGTTTATGGATGTGGTAAGCAAGGACATGAAGGTGGTGGGTGTAACAGAGAAAGATGCAGAGGACAGGAGGATATGGAAAAGATGATCAGTTGTGGCGACCCCTAACAGGAGCAGCCGAAAGAAGAAGAAAAAGTGAGGCACATTCTGGCTACTTTTTTTTGAAAATAATGGTTTTTCTTGTTCTTACTGTCCAACTCATTCAAAAAACAACAGTATTGGGTGCAATCAAGCTAAGCAAAGGTGCAATCACCTTTAGATTTCCACAGATTTTCCACTTATATTCCTGATACTGAATCTATCTAAAAGAAACTGCCCTTATAGGACTCTTTTGTATTAGTAGCATGTGCTGTTGTAACAGAAGAGATATTATTTCCGCCATGGACAACTTAGAAACTGAGTCAATGAACAACGTTGTGTTCATGGAGAAGAGTCTCCATAGCTTAGTTAAAACATGGAATAGTAATTAACATTGAAAAATATATATTTATCAATATTTTCATGCTGTGATGGCATGAAATGATGAAAATATGAGGGTGGTGTCACATGAAAACAAAATCTTTATAGAAAAACAAATCTGACTTATTTGGATTCTGTATTATAAAATACGTTTCTAACACCCATCACAATCCTTGGGACTTGTGAAGATGGGAAAATGGCTTTTAAAATGAGTGAGACAGGCATAACAGAGGTTGTGGTTTTCTATAAGTGTGCATTTTACATTGACCTATACTTCTTGACAGTTAAAAGTGGCAAGCTAAAAAGTTCAAAAGTGCTGCCATTTGGACACAATAAATTCTTACTTGCATGCCACCCACAGACTAGTGTTATTAGCATAAGACCTGCCAATAACAGACAATGAATATAATACCATGCATTTAATACAACTTAAACTGATATACATGTAGTTATTAATATTAGTATCTGTGAGTAATTTCCTAGATTATAGTGGTATGAGTGCTGATGTTTCTATAACATCTACCAGAATATAGAAGGGAGAGAAGTGACTGTGCAAGCTGGCTGGGGTCTTTAATAATATTGTTAACTTTAGAAACTTACAGTACATTTGTTATACAGTATACTGTATGTCCAGGACAGAAGGTAGCAGTGTACCAATTATAATCTGATCCAGCTTCACTTTGCAGTCCTGGGCTAATCAGGTGCCACACCACAATGTTATCCATCTGCTGAGTATGGACACCACCTTGCACCTTTTAGAAGTTGGTGAGTATTGATAGAAACATCTGGGCTTCTTTCAGAAGTATAAGGAAGTAAAGACATTGGTGAGCCTTGCTGATAATAGCAGATATGTACTATGTCCACTTCAGGTCACTCTAAGAAACTTTCAAGCTCTATTTAAAAGGCGGTTCCCCACTGAGTCATGTCAGTTATGTTAACTACAGATAACCAAAGATAGCAGCTCTCTATTTAACAGGAAAAAAGCTGAACCCCAAACTTCCACTTGGTTGTGGAAGATGGTTTGATAATCATGGAAAGAGACACTAGAAGCAATATAAATCAAATCAAATACAAAGGTTAAGAAAACATTGAATCTCTATGTAACCTTCAGTTTATGCAACACTCAGCTGTTTGTCTCCTAATACACACAAGGCAACAGTCTAGCACTGTTCCTAAGTTAACTGGATTTCTTCTCTGTGCCCAGCATTAAGCATTGCAAATTGATTATAGACATTTTTAAAATTCTGTATAGTTTTATTTAAGCCAACTGAAAAGACTTCAAAGTGAAGGCAGTAGTTGATGTGGATTAGCAATCTAATGAGGATGCTCCATTGGTGCCTGGGTGTAATTGGTTATATGTTAGTGGGGATTAAGAGGTTGATCAAGGACACACTAAAAAGGAAATTATATCACTATGATCAAGGGAGCACCTGAGAATTTCTTGACAGTAGTTAAACATTATGCACTCTGTTGCTACCACTTCTGGCTTTTGCTGTGAATGAATAAGTAAATGTATGCAGTAACTATTAAAGAATATAAAAATAAAGCAATTTACTGTGCCATTAACTCTTTTTTGCACTGATGTACTAAATCACATTACTACACAAAACATATAAGAGGACATTTTGCCTTCTCCATCCTCCATGTTTATAGTCATACGTATAAATGTAATATGACATCCAAGCAATTTTATTTTTAACTTCTCATATAGTTATAGTCAAGATTATTGTCATGTGTATGTAAGACAAAGAAATTCAAACTTGAATGGCTTAGAAGAGCTGACAAAAAAAATTAAAAATTAAATAAAAAGTATACTTAGATTGCAACATATATAGTATATTTTCAATGTACACAATATGCATTTGTATATACATATAAACAATGTTATTTTACAATCTTTGTTCTTATTATTTATTTATTTATTTATTTATTTATTAATTTTATTACAATCAATACATAGCAATCAAGTTTTTACAAAAAAAAAAGAATTATGCTAAGAACAGATCGATCCCCACCCTTGAGAGAGAGCAAGCCAAATGCGGTGTAAAATTTAAGGCTTTTAAAAATACCTAAATCAACAAATTCTCTGTGCTTTATAAAATCATTTCAAAATATTACTGATTAGATCCTGCCATGTTTTGAAAAAAGTCTGCACAGATCCTCTAACTGAGTATTTGATTTTTCCAATTTTAAATAATATAACACATCAGTTTCCCACTGACTTAAAAGAGGAGAGTTTGGGTTCTTCCAGTTTATCAGAATAAGTCTGCGTGCCAACAGTGTAGTGAATGCAATCACAGTTTGTTTGTCTTTCTCCACTTTAAGACCCTCTGGAAGAACCCCAAACACAGCTGTTAATGGGTTAGGAGGGATTGTGAGTCCAAGACTGTCTGAGAGGTAATTAAAATTTTGTCCAGAATAATGTTAATTTGGAGCAGGCCCAGAACATGTGACCTAGTGAGGCTGGGGCTTGGTTGCAGCGTTCGCAGTTGGATCATGCCCTGGAAACATTTTGGAGAGTTTTAGTGAGACAGATGTGCTGATATATAATTTTGAGTTGTATAATTGTATGCTTTATATATGGAGCTTGAGTGAATTCTCTGCATTGCTACTTTCCACTCCTTTTCTGATATATTAATTGAGAGGTCATTTTCCCAGTGTCCTCTTGGATCTTTGAAAGGAAGGGATTGTAAAAGGATTTTATATATTGTAGAGATGGAGTCTAACTCCTTGAAATTGAGCAATAATTTTTCCAGCGTGGATGAGGGTGCAAGATGAGGAAAATCTGGTAGGTTCTGTTTAACAAAGTTCCTGATTTGAAGATAGTGAAAGAAATTTGTAGCTGGAATGTTAAATTTGGAATGTAATTGTTCATAGGATGCAAAGGCGTTGTCTATATAAAGGATCTCTAAGCAAGTTAATTCCAAATTTTTCCAGATATTAAAACTGCATATGTTTGTTAAGGTTGAAAGAGGTGGTTCTTTTGCAGGGGTGCCACAGAAAGAAGCTTCTCCGCCTTAAAATGCTTCTTCAAGCGATGAAAAGTTCTTACATAACATTTCTGTCTTGTCACGCTTCCGTTATACATGAGGCCCCAGGTAACCCAAGCTGCTGTTTTTGGGAATGTGAGGAGAGGAAAACTGGAGTCTCAAAGAAGACACATACAAGCTCCATAAATACAATGACTGGGCATAGGATTAGAAGCGAGAATCCATGGGACAACAGACTTAACCCAACTTGTGATGAGTGGAAGAGCTGATTTTGTTTCATGTACAGTTTTGTGCAACTGATGCTAAAATAAATTTTGCAATTTTGAGAAGCTGATTTTACCCAACATTTTCATTGGTTTAAAGTTTTTGAGGTGACAGGCATATTGGTTGATGGGACAATCACCAGTGGTGGCCAGGGCAGGAGCACTCTTCGTGAGGCATGACAGATGCATGGAGTTTTTGAGCACTGGACTTCTCAAGCCATGAGAAACAAAATTCTCTGGTCTGATGAGACAAAAGATTGAACTCTTTGAATTGTGAATGCCAGGCCGCTCTTGACCTCAGACTGGGAGTGACAGTTCATCTTTCAGCAGGACAACGACCTAAGCACACAGTCAAAGATATCAGGGTGGCTTCAGGACAACTCTGTGAATGTACAGAGTGGCCCAGCCAGAGCAGACTTGAATCTGATGAACATCTCTGGAGAGATCTTAAAGCGTGTGCACGGCGCTTCTCATCCAACCTGATGGGCTTGGAAGGTGCTGCGAATAGGCGAAACTGGCCAAGGATAGGTGTGCCAAACGTGGCATCATATTCAAAAACACTTGAGGCTGTAATTGCTGCCAAGGTGCATCGACAAAGTATTGAGCAAAGGCTGTGAATACTTATGTACATGTGATTTCTCAGTTTTTTCATTTTTAATAAACAGAAAAACCTGTTTTTACATGTTGTCAATTATGGGGTGTTGTGTGTGGGGTCTGAGGAAAAGAATGAATTTAATCCATTTAGGAATAAGGCTGTATAACAAAATGTGGAAAAAAGTGATCGCTGTGAATACTTTCGGATGCACTGTATGTATATCCCTCCACAGAGCAATACCGTGATGACACTATATATATATATATATATATATATATATATATATATATATATATATATATATATATATATATATATATATATATACTCAGCAATCTCCCTTGCCCCAGTAACATATAACGAACACAAACCTGAATAGCAATAAATAAACACGGAAAATGGCAATGATGACATGAACTTGAGGTCCGAGGTGCCTTTGCCCTGAATAGGGATGACTGGTCAATGGCCAGAGAATGCGTTGTATTTCCCGGCGGAATAAATGGAACCCAACCTCACCGTGAATCCTAAACTTGTGGTGGATGATGTAATCCGACCCGGGGTCTCTGGTGATAGAAATTGAAGTCAATCCGGCGGGGAAATGAAAACAAACTGGTTGCAATGACGCAATGTGGTAAACAGCAGGTGAGATTGATGCGTCGTGGTGAAATGATCATCGATCAACGGGTGTTTTCAATTTGAGACGCGGGTCTCCTTTCCATCATCCGTCCCCCTTGTATTTACGGGGGCGACATTTACCAGCCTTACACAAACAGCAAATGGGGCCGATGAAACAAAATAATCTCAGTACAAACATTGAACACACTATTACTATAGCCCCGCTACCGTGAATAACAAGGTGCAAGCAACAGCAAAAATGGCGTGACATCTGGCGGGAGATAAAAGGGAATCACGTAAAAAGCAAAAACACTCCGTGGGCGACATTTTGCCTATTATCTCTCTGAACTGGACTATGACTTGTCAGACTCGAATTTTGATACAAGTGATCAAAACGAATCTGAGGTTCCGCTTCAACTAATTGGTCCCCAGCTAATCGTTACACTTAACAATGATAAAGAGGTAGAAACCAGATTGCAGTGCATTGGGACTTTTATTGACATGCAGAACAACCTGGCAACTTAAACCTGCCACATATTCTTGGCAAACTGGCAGCCACAGCATGCAGCAACAGACATTTATTTGATTTCTGTGTTAAACCATTGCTTTTCGAAAACTATGTTTTTGGAAAAATATTCAACCCTCAAAGAGTTAAAGTAATGATAATCCTTCCATTCATTTTATAAACTGTGCATCTACTTCAGGAATCTGGGAATCATTGGACACAAAGGCGGGAAGAAGCCCTGGATGGAATGGAAGTCTGTGATAGGCCACACTGGCACACTCTACTGACCCATTCATATTGGTACAATTTAGGGCTGCAGAAATGATGTTAAAATAATTACAGTATATGACCAGGATCGTACTGTAATGATAATTAACTAAAATGTAACTTTTGGATAAGATTTCTTGCCACCGTCGATAAAGCACAGTATATTTTCTTATTGAATATCTCTGGTAGCAGCCTGGATGAATGCAGTGGTTTGGTGATACACTGGAAAGTATTTATAGCAACTGGGAGCAACTGGAGAAGCACCTGGCATTGTATTAGTCTGTGGTAGAAGTACTAGAAATTACAGAAGTCTTAGCTGCATTGATTTAAGATAAATTTAACAATATCTCCCTGCTATACCTCATGCAGGACACTGGCATACACAAAATTAACAACATGCCCGTATTACTGTACAGGAAGAAATAATACATAATCAAGTTGTGAAACACCAAACTCAAAGTCCTGTTTCTGCCTCAAATGAGGCAAACATATGAAAGAGTTTCATGTACCAAAGCGTTGGACTCTGCATCCATTTGTAACTCTAAAAAATGACCAAGGCTTATTGTGGTAAGTGCAATGGAGAATACAAGCAATATCAGTTTTTAATCTATACTGAAATATTTCCTTTTTTCAAAAATAAATTTAAAAATAAATTATTCAGAAAAAAGATACGATGATTTGGCAAAAGCCCTCCATTTTTTTTTTTTACAAAATGCTACATATTTGAATAAGCAGTGAACATAGGTAAATTATTTTAAAATAAAAATATAATAATAACATTAAGAAGCATTTTCCACCTGAATAAGCAGTGAACATAGGTAATATCTTTAAAAAAATTAAATGTCATAATAAAAAGACTTAAAAGGGAAGGGCGTAAAAACAAAACAGAACACCAGATTCACCAGAACACAAAAAGATAAGCAGGTGGCATAAGCAACAACAAAAATATCTTCAGAATCACACAGCAAGAACTTCCGCGAAACTGTGCCACTCAAAGATCAGGAAAAGAGCGGGCAAGTCACATGCTGCTCCCACCTTCTTCAAACCTCAGCTTCATTAAGTTCAAGCCTGCAGCGAGATTAGCTGTATATGCAAGCTGACAAAAGAGCATCTTGATCCTAACAAAAATGTGGTATAGTAGGCAGGCACCAGTCCAACACAATAAATAAAAAATAATAAAAAGCAAATGAAACACACACAGTAAGCACTGTAACAGCGAACCCTCCACACTACCATGTTCAGAAAGTATTGATAGCCACTCCTGCTATAAGGAAAGAACTTTTATTGCATTATGGATATGTTGTGTTCTAAAATGAATCTTGAGGTACTGTCTTGGGACTCTCAATTCTACACTGTCTCTCAATATTTCTACACAAATGTCTGTAAAAATTTGAAGCTCTGCTGTGTGTTTGTGTTTGTGATGAAACTTTTCACATCGAACATACTGGGAGCTTGACATACAGGAAGGGTGCAGGTTTCCTCATTGCTTTGTTGCACATACACAGAGTAAGGGGAGTAATGACAGCGGCATTGATCCTTTTTGGGTCCCAACACTTGAGAGAACAAATATTTCTAACGAAAACAAAGTACAATACAATCATTTGCACTGAAAAAACCAAACAACATAATGAAATAATGTTATTATAATGCCTGTAGAAGATTGTAGACATCTAAGGAATTGAATGGCAGGAGGCAAGGGTGATGAGCATCCTTAAGATGCCAGCTCGACTGGGCCTTCCTCTTCTGTGTCAGCACTTGATTGGTAGCGGATCTCACCAGAGTTCTTGCAAAGCGTGTCCAGTCGTCGGTGTGAGGAACAGCAAGCTGCACAACAGACAAAAGAACAAACACGTGAGGCAAAGGCTTCAGCTCACAGTGGTCAGAGATGTTCAGTTTATATACAGAAGAAGGAAGTATCAAGGGCCTCATGAATAGCGTGCGTACACACAAAAATGTGCGTGCATACATTTCCACACTCACAAATAAACTATGTGTAAAAATATGTCATCCAACTCAATCTCTGGCATATGCAAGTTCTCCACTCAGTTTCCTAGGCCGGTGGCACCCATCATCAAAGCATTGCTATTGTTCCAGTGTAGTTTCGGCTCTCTTTTTAATATCCACATCCCTGATGTGGCTTTATCAAATAAACTGAAATTAACGCATATCATTTATTAGTTTAAGGCATCTGATTGTAATTAACCCATAACAAAATAATGGTCCACGGAATGGCCAAACTATTCCAAATACCATAGCTGCTTTAGTGTTGTTACTCTCACTGCACCACTCTGTATCTGAATGTGGAATCACAGCTCTACAGCTGCCGGAAGAATTATCGGGATACAGCATCAAACACACGCATCTGGCAAAGCGACTTCAGAGCCTTTCTGTAGGGACTTTGCAGTTCCAGAAATAGTTTCATCCCAAGAACTATAAATGCATCAATCAGTCCATCAAGTGCTCCTTGTAAGAACTGTTTGTACTTAAAAGTACCAATCTGGATTTTTTGTGCGTACTTGCCAAATTTCTGCTTTGTCCGTGCGCCATGTTTTGGTGAATTCATGGTGTTATGGATGAGGCTCTAGGAAAGTGTAGTCTCCACAGAGCCTCACTTACACTAGATACTGTACATCTGGAGACAACCAGGGTAATTTCGCCTAAATATGAATAGCCCGAACAGTTAGACGGCTCTCTGAGAGTCACACTTCCTAAAACCAGTCCAATGCTTACTGAAGGCAGCACTCCAGGGCAAAGAGATTATGAACTGCTTAGAGGCAGTGGGCTCGTGTTAACCTGCTCCCGCAGAAGGAGCAAGCTTCTAATTCAAAGAACACTGAATAGGTAGCTATTAAACATATAAATGGGTGTTGCATGTACAACCACCATTTAATAAAAACAAACATAATATGTGACAAGGGAAAAACCTTTCTGTAAAACTAGATTGTACATTGGCTTTCCACAGTCATCAGTAGACTAGTGGTAATATTAGTGAATGATACGTTACTCACAGTTACTACAATAAGCGTTGGATATAATGTTGAAGAAAGAACTGGCAGCTGAACTATACAGCCACAAACTGCAAAATATGTATTCAAAAGTAAACAATGTGTCATAAATCATTACAAGGGAGGTGAAAAGAGCTGATGTTAAAGAGACACAATGTGTGAGCCACAGGAGATGGATATTTAGGTACTCAAAGCAGATGAATAAGTAAATGTGACACCAGCACAGTACTCACCTTCTGATGGCATCTAAACAAATAACCATAGTAGTTAACATTACTGCCCAATTAGAAATGCAAACAATATCCGCGACAGCATGTTCGTGAACCCCAATGCTATCAATATTATGTTGCCATTGTTATATCCTTATAGTGATGCAAAGACAGAAAGATATTGCATCAGACACAGCACTTCTCGGTTTATGTGGAGCCCAGTAGCTGCGGTGGTCACGATGTCTGTCTGTCTCTGGTGTTTATGGTCCTCATTACAACGTGCAAGTTAATTATTAAACTGATTGCGCACACTTTTCAAACACGTGTGACCAAATGCCTGTAGTGGTTTTACGTGTGTGTCCTTCATTTCTGTCACCGTACATTACGACATACAAATTTGATAATTAAGCTTTAGTTACCTTGCTTTTAAGCTCCCTAAACCCCATTAAAACAATTTTAACTATATTTTTCTCTCCATCTTTTTGGTCAATTTCTTTTTCTCTTTCTGTCTTTCCACACTTATTTTATATATTTTCTAATACATGTGTGTAACCCTGGATGTTTAAAGTGCATGAACTGGGAGGAAAGTTAGGGCAGGTTTTTAGGAAGAATCCCTGTGGGTAAATTTCATCGATTTTCACTACAAACATTTAATAAATCATCCACAGACATTGCCACGCGTATCTGGAAACCACCTTCAGGCTCTGAAAAGGGAAGGAGTAACACCCCTGGGACGAGAAGGGACACTGGTGCTATCCAGTTCTTCTCTCTCCACCACAGTTCAGGAAGGCGTCCCAGGACAACTGGCTCTACCCACAATGTCCATGAGGCTACACCTCACCCCACCCTGGGTGCCAAAATGGGCAATTCAGGATTCTCTTCAATGGCGGTAAGTACTACCATACTACAGGCGCAAGAACTCACTAGTCGTGTTGAGGACACTAAAGCTTTTTTATATTATTATTATTTCAATGTTCATTAAACTGAAGTAACCAATGAGGCACCCCAACCTTTCTCTGTCATCCTCGGTCTGTTCACGTAGTCACAATCAGTATTCTTATTTGAGAATCACGTGAGATTGGACAAGTGAGATGGGCTTTGTAGCTCAGACTCTAAACTAGGACCACAGTACCACTGCTTTTGTTCTGTATAACTAATTTCCCAGGTTTCCAACAAGTCATTTTTATAAAGAGATTAAGGAAAGTCAACTGTTCTCTTGTCCTTAACATCACTATTTTCGTCCAGTGTGCCCTGGTCTGGGAGCGATGACTGACCTCCCTTCCCTATTTGATGGTTTCTACAACACCCTGTAAAACATTCACCAACACAAACTTTCATCCTGAAACAAATAAGAAAGATCAGTCAGATGGTGATTCAGGTTCCACACACGCAGCGGGCGACCTAGAGATTACTAACCCAAAGCGGATGAGGAGCAGACTCGGGGGTGATTCACCGACTGCTTCAGTTTGTTTGTTTAGATCGCCTCTGGCATTTGGTGCTACTGAGACAAGATGGGTGGCAGACAGATGTGAGTGGAGTCTAGAGAGGAGAAAAAAGGCCCCATTTCCTTTTTTGTTAATTTAATTGACACTTTGGAGACACACCAAATTTCACTAGCTACATACCTTTGTATTATAAGACCCCAGTGTGGGAAGAAACCTCAAACCATGTAATTAAAAGTGCCTCTCTGCCTGCATTCTTCACACTTGCTCTCTGTCTCCGCGTGAGCTGTATTTCTCATGAAGTCTGCTACTCTGCCCAGCATAATTCTGCTGCCATAATAATAATTATGCAAGAAAATCTTGCAATTCTAAAAACTTTCAATTGTTCTGTAAGCTACACTTAATAGACCAGAAATACAATCGGGAAAAAGCTCCACAAATCATGGCAATACATTTACAGTTCAGATAAATGGGTACATTAGCAGCTGAGCTCAAATTTTAATCTTAGGTCAAATTCACTGCATCGGGTATCATATCTACAGTATTAACAAACTGAGTATTATCATTTAGCTTAGAAAGTGAGATTTTTTTGTCTATATGAATCCGTTTTCTAAACCTGTTTGTTCACTATAGTGAACTCCCTCTAGCTGCGCTGGGCACCTACTACAGGACCAACTTTGGAAAGACCACGGTGCACAACACAATGCAGCTCTCAAGGTGGCGAGAGAGAAAACCCCAGTACTGGGCTGACATTAAATCCAGTCTGTAGCTGTGCTAGCCACTCTGCTGTCATTTCTTAATTGTTACCATTATGGTTTATTATATTTTTTGGCAGTTTATTTACATATCTTATTTTGTCATAGAAATCTAGATATGTTATTATTTTAATGCTCTTAGGTAATTATAACAATTTCATATTTTTTCATTTTGTGTTTATATGCAACACGGCACAGCAATGGCCACTACAGTATTGATTTTGCTCCTTCTGTTGGTCAAAGTAAGAGCAGTGACAGTTAAGGCAGTTAATTTCTAGGATGATTTAATTGTAAAGATACTAGTTTTTGGGACTTCTGCGTTTCAAGTATCTTTCTGTAGTTATTCAAGAGTGTGGCAGTCTCGTTGACTGTTTATAGACCTTCAAAATAATTGGGGTCTATAAAGTCAAAGTCGAGAATTCTCAGACTTACAATCTATAATAATAAAGCAATTATGACGGGTTCTAATTTTAGACAATTTTCATAGGGATAACTTGGGTTAGCGCGCTAAATCAAAATCAACTTACTGCACTCTTTTGATTTTTGGCCAGCACAAAACTTTACATGAGGTAGGGCAAGAATACTGGTATATCTGACCATTTCTGCATTTATTTGATGTAGAAATACTAATAACTAGAACTAAACTATATACTTTCCTTAGAAGGCTGGGGTCCTTCAACATCTGCAGCATCTCTTACTACTTTCACCAGATGGTTGTTGCGAGTGTCCTCTTCTATGAGGTGGTGTGCTGGGAGGCAGCATAAAGAAGAAGGACATTTCACGCCTGGGCAAACTGGAGGAAGGCAGGCTCTATTGTAGGCACAGAGCTGGACAGTTTGACATCCATGGCAGAGGATGGAGTGCCGAGCAGGCTCTGTCAATCATGGAGAATCCCTGCATCCACTGAACACTATCTTCTCCAGGCAGAGGAGTAGCTTCAGCGACAGACTGCTGTCACTGTCCTGCTCCACTGACAGACTGAGAATCGTTCCTCCCCCACACTATGCGACTCTTCAGTTCCACCCAGAGAATTAACGCTAATATTATTCAAAGTTATTGTCTTTGTTACCTGCATTTTTATCATAACTTTAATTTAATATTGTTTTTATCAGTATGCTCCTGCTGGAGTGTGAATTTCCCCTTAGGATTAATAAAGCTTCTATCTATCTACAAAAGAGCGAGGTGTATTGTAAAAAACATTATGTTGATGTATCCCAGGAGCCTCCTAGGTCTTGCTAATATTCTGAATTTCAACCGAAATTGGTGCTTGCACCTAACACAGTCAACAAGATGAATGCTAAGATGAAAGCTGCAACTGGCATAATGAAAAACCATAAAGAAAATTGTTATGAAATTCTCCAGCACTAAAATACCTTTGGAAGACTCACGCACTGTGGGTGGCACACCGGGATGGAGGGCATCTGTGGGAACCTGTACAGGAGGCCGAGGAATGCAAAAGAAATCCTGACCAAAGAGAAGGAGGTCACACCTGGACTAGAGGCAGCCCTAAAGGGATGGACAGACATCTCAGCCAAACTGATGGTTCCTTACTCAGACCAGGAAGCCCAAAATAAATGGACAGGCATTCCGAACGGACATCAGAGGTTAATACCCTCTCTGGCCAGGGTAAAGAAAAGAGGACAGGAAGGGGATGGTCTCGGGGATGTCCCAAGGTGCTAGATGGAAACAGTCACCTCCATGTTGCACCATTCCGGAAACCAGCAGGGAATATTGGGAAGTTGTAGTTGACGAGACAACCCTGCTGGGGTCTGTGGGTGCCACAAGGGGGTGCTACAGGGAGATGTGCTTCTCAGAATATATAACTCGAGTACATCCATCAGACAATAACCCTGACACCAGATGTGCTCCTGGATGCACTCAATAAAAGGACCGCACACTCCCTTATCCAGGTGAGCTGGAGCTGGGGAGGACAAACAGCCACACTTGACTGGAAGGGGCAGTGTGGTGGAGAGAGGAGAGACGATCGTGTGAGGGAGACCAACGTACTTTTGCTACTTTGTGTTTAATAAAACCATCACTGTTAAGAACCGGGTTCTTGGCTTGTGCATTAGTGTTGGGGTTTTGAGGTTTGCTCACAGCCCGGTTCCATCCCACAGCACACATATAACTGAATACAACAAAGCAGTCTGTTATTTTAGAGGCAGTCTTATTTTCTAAAATTACAGATGATAATGCTGGAAACCTGGGACTTTTATTTTTACCTATTGATCCTCATCTTCTAAACCGAGTTCAATCAACATCATGCCTCCTGAAAACTTTACAAAGCGGAAGCTTGGGGTGTTTGGAGCAGCCACTAAATATGACAGTAACATCTTTCCTGGTAAGTTGAAGGAATGTCCCAGAGGTAAGAAGATCCTGAGACGCTTATCTATTGAGATCTAGTGATAGTAATAGAAAGAACAAACTGCGGATATTGTGTGAGTCGCACATGTAACTGTTGGCTTCAAGAGACTGACCACCTTTTAATCACTGTATCATGTTAACATCTTGTAGAGCTCATTTACTCAGGATTTAACTTGTCCATAAATAAAAGCTTAGTAACTGATGTAAGACTTTTTGGTCAAAGCTGTAATTATTCATATGGTAATACTGTAGTTTAAAACTCAAATCTGCGTGCCTCAGTCAGAAACACTTGACATGACATTCATAGATGGTCTTACAGATTATAACATACTTCAATTATACTAAAGAAAGTGAAATCCCTGATTTTTTGTCTGTTTAGCCAAAACTATAACACCTACTCTGGGGTGAAAACCAGAAAAGACAATGGTTACCCTGTATCTGTATTTTGCTAATTAGAAGTTAATCAGT
Organism: Polypterus senegalus; assembly: GCF_016835505.1. NCBI lineage: Eukaryota > Metazoa > Chordata > Cladistia > Polypteriformes > Polypteridae > Polypterus > Polypterus senegalus. The sequence continues at coordinate 187,180,720 of NC_053154.1, forward strand.
AATATCTTTTTAATTACAGGATAAAAGAGCTTTAAAAGCAGCCACAGATCTTTCGGTACCAGACAAGTGAAACAATACAGTCAATGAGCAGGACAGTGGATGGTGTCAGAAAAATAACGTCAAGTGAGAAACGAATAAGAGCTGAAAAATAAAACTGGACTCAAAAGGTTCACATTGGTAATTTGTTTCAAAATGTTATAAATACACTCATGTACTGTTATTAGATGGCCACTTGATACCAACATAAGATGGTCTGAAGGTTCCAGTGATTGGTATTTAATGGGACAGAGGCCACAAAAAAAAAAAAACAAAAGTGACAAGCTTTGGTTTCATTGAGCCAAACCCATATCATTAGCTATGCTCTCTTTGAGCTGTTCAGTTCTACAAACTTGAATTGTTTAGTATATATTGGATCCATAATGCAGTCAAATTATTTATTATATTGGATCCACTTAATGCGATCAAAGGGTCAAGGAGTCTCAAGTTCCCAGCATGCATTCCAGTCCAGCACACACCATCTTTGGGATTTAGGGTGAAGAACAGCTGGATAATTGGCTGCCTGTCTTGGGACTTACCAAGTTCGCGATTAAGTTTATGGATTTGCAAGAGAAAATGTACTTAAAACTGCCAATCCATTTAACCTGGACATCAAGAGCGCAATATACTCACGTTTAGGATTCTCCTGCAAGATAAGTTGGGGCTTGATTTTACTGTAATTTCTAGTATTTTATAATGTGACCGTATAAAGTCGAATCGTCAAACTCAAGCTATTGGTCAGAGATTATGATAATATACGCCCACCTGAGAGGTAACCACGGAGCACACTATTGTTCCTATATGACTACTGCAGGTAATACCCTGAACTATTCCGATTAGCGTTTGCACTGTTTTGTGTTTTGTGTCTCACACCTTTGTCCTAAGAGCATCCCACTTATCTCGATAGGCGTTCGATCAAAGAAAATATGAAGCTGGTTTAAAATGAAAAGTTGTTGAAGTAGTGAAAAGAAATTGTTTAATTGTGTTGCTGCAACAAAATTTGATGTGCCCTGAGAAAACTGGTGCAAAGATTGGAGGAGGAGTAAGAAGATGTAATAAAAAAATAAGTGTTGCATTTTGAGCGGGCGTATAAGTCAGGGTCTGATTGCAGTTGATTTTTCGGGATTCAAGACCAGACTTCTACACAGTATATCGGTAGTGTGAACTAGCACATGTATATTAGATGAGGTCATATAAAACATTAACTTTAAACATTCCCAGATGAAAGTCTTATTTCTATGATTGGATCTTTACTTAATTAAGACTTTTAATATATTGAACAACTAATTTAGGACTGGCGCAGGGATGCTAGCAGAATGTACTATTTATCTGTGTGCTGACTCACATGTTCTGCTCCATCCTACAAGACTAGTGTGGCTGGTGTCACCATTGCATGGCTGCACTCAGGTCCCAATCTGGGGAACCCGAGCTGGTTTATCATGTGGTGGGTGTGGCAATGTGCTCTATCAGTGTGTGCTCCTAACCTCCCACTCTCTCTCTGATTGGAGGAATTCAGACATATTTAAATGTGTTAAGTAAGTAAAGAAGCTGAATGATAAGACGCTGCTCTTTAGTTTCAGTCAGTCATGCTATAAAGAACTCTGCTGTTCACAAGGGCATGGCTCCACAGCCAGGAAGTAATAAAGGAAATTCATTTGAATTGTCTGCCAATAATGACTCAAATTCTTCTTTATCTAGTATTTTATGTGATTTCCAACCACATTGCACAGACATGTATGTTATATTGACTGGTGTTTGTTCCAGTGGGACTGAGGATATGAGTGTACTTTTTATACTAGATTTAGAGTCTATTCGGGCCCTAATTCTGAATAGTAATAGGGTCCAGAAAGGGGCATGAAATTAAAACTGTCAAATCACAGCCAAGCTGTAGCCTGCAAGCATTTTTAATGTGTGTTTAAGTTGGGATTAATAATAGATTCCATATTGAAACAGAGTGTGTTACAGCAGTACAGTGGTTTGGGCTGCTGCCTTAGCCAGCGAGTCCATTCAGTGGGTGGGCACTGTGGAGCCTAAGCATGTTCCCCTGTGTCTGCTTGATTTTTTTTCAGTTTCCTTCCTCATCCCAAAGGCTTGGATAATAGAATGAAAAGTGACTGTTAACCAGTGTAGCTAATGTGCTCCTATCAGTGTTGGGTCCTGCTTTGTGCCCAATGCTGCTGGGCTGGATGGACTCTGCTTTCCAATAACTCGGAGTTACAATAAACATAATTTTCTTAAACCAGCTTAATTGAATTTAAAGCTATAATGAACCAGGACCCTGGCCTGGCGGTATCAGACACTAAGCGGGAACAAACCTGGATGAATTGTCAGCCAACACTGAACAAAATGAAATAAGTTCAAGAAAATGACTGAATTCACCATCACAGCTTTTTATCAGCCCTATTGCTTTAATCTAACTTAGTCCCAACATTGCCAGTGCCTATCAATACAATGTGTTTCCTGCCCTGCACATTGCCTCCCGTGGAGTTCACATTCTTGTATCTACTTTTGCTCTTCATTATCTCTCCTAGAGTCACTTAGGGGCACAAGGCGATGAGCATCCTTTAGGAGTTTTCCTTTTATTTTAATTGTTCTGACACTTAAACATGCCGCCTGTTCTTATTGCTGCTCTCTTAAGTTCCCATTCCATACCTGGAGACTCATTCCATAACTATCACATTCAAATTGTATTTTATCTTTACCAACAACTTACAATTGCACATTCATTTATTTTAAGAGGGCTGTATGCTGGAAATCCTAAAAAAAAATCTAAACAACCTCCTTCCCACCAATTTGCAGATTACGGGGGATACCTCGCCATGGTTTTCTTGGAATCAAAAGTTAGAAGTCCTAAACCATTGTGGGGAGTAGATAATATTTAAGTGGATGTCTCATTTAAAACATACTTAATTACTAATTGTAACTTGTCACTGGCATTGCTGCTACAATCAAACTTTAAAGCATGCAGTGGAAACAAGTCGCACTGCTCAATACCAGAGCGCTCAGTTCATCAATTCGTTTTATCCATGAAGGCGGGAATAACTAAATAATGTGTTTCTAATTCAAAAGAAATCCTTTACACTGAGCTTTGAGAATAATACTTACAGCTATAGGTACAAATTTTAAATAGGAGCAAAGACAAATGCCTCAACTCTTACTCCATTTCAGGTTTGATTACAATCACGGGAACAACCAATGCTGAAATGCGTAAATAAAATCAGTTTATCTTCTGTCCTTTAACACCACATAAGGTTATTTTAAAAATCAGTAAGCTGTATATCCAATATTGGAAAATGTCATCAAACAGGGACAGTCAAAGCTTTTTAGGAATTTGGCAATTGAACAAGGCCCTTAAACACGCGGTGCTCCGTCCTGGGCCTGGCGTTAACCTGCATCCAGCCCTGCAAGAAGGTCCTCCAACGTTCAGGGGCAACTTGAAATTTGGTGGCAGGATTGGCATTCAGACACTGTAAAACAACTCACCCTGTTCATTGTGTTGCTGGTGTCACCGCTCCACTGGGGTCCCAATCGGGTGGTTCGTCATGTGGTACTGTAATCAGCGTACCTCCTAACCAACATGTTAACCTACATGTTTCAATGTCTACAAGGTCTCCTTATTACTAAATTCACATGGCTGTATCCGAGATAGAGGGGGTTGTAGTGCTGGAAAGCTGATATAAAACATGAAAATATGAGATGTAATACTGATGGCATCCTTGGTAGATCTTTGTTGTAAGTTAAAAAATAAATAAATAACCATCTTATTTTATATAGTGTCTTTCCATTACAGAGCTATAATAAAATGTTTTGCATCAGTTGAAGCTCAGACAGGTTAATACTTCCTTGGCGCTTTTTGCATTAAAAGGCTTAGATAGGCACAGCCCCTGCATGACGTTCTGCAAAATAAATAACAAGCTGCCCTCAGTGATTTAACTTATGGTTACAGTGGTGATAAGAGACCTCAGCTTTGTCATCATAAGTCAGTCAGTCATTTCTAACTCGCTTGAGTCCTGAACAGGGTCTTGGGGGGTCTGCCAGGGCCAATTACAGATAGCATGGGTCTCAAGACAGGAACAAACCAGACAGTGGACCAGTCCATCACAGAGCCCGAGCAGCACATACACATCCCAACCATACAGCCAAATTAGGAAACGCCAATCCACCTAAACTGAAACCAAAGCATACAGAAACCCGCTGTGGAAGAATAACTGGGTAACACAGCGTCGTCTTAAGAAATAATAGCATAAAGGCTTAATAATAGCACAGGGCACCAGGAAACCAGGGAAAGGTCAAGTGAACAACAAAATGTACACCTTTTTGTACATTTTACATATAAAGTGTACATTTGTTTATTCATGGGGAGTCAGAAAGAGCAAGATTGCATTAGTTTGGACATGTGTGTGCAGAGGAGAGATGCTGGATATATTGGGAAAAAGGATACTAAGCAATGGAACTGCCAGATGAAGAGGAAAAAGAGGAAGGCCAAAAGAGAAAAGGTTTATGGATGTGATGAGAGAGGACATGCAGGTGATGGGTGTGATGACAAACAAGATGATGAAGATATGGAAGAACATGATCCATGCGGGAGTAGTCGAAAAGAAGAAGAACAACGACAAAATGTACACTAGAAACACAGGTGCTGGTCATAAAAATTAGAATATCATGACAAGAGTTGATTTATTTCAGTAATTCCATTCAAAAGTGAAACTTGTATATTAGATTCATTCATTACACACAGACTGATGTATTTCAAATGTTTATTTCTTTTTAATTTGATGATTATAACTGACAGCAATAGAAGTCCCAAATTCAGTATCTCTCGGGAAAATTAGAATATTGTGAAATGGTTCAATATTGAAGACACCTAGTGCCACCTCTAATCAGCTAATTAACTCAAAACACCTACCAAAACCTTTAAATGGTCTCAGTCTAGTTCTGTAGGCTACACAATCATAGGAAGACTGCTGACTTGACAGTTGTCAAAGACGACCATTGACACCTTGCACAAAGGAGCCAAGACACAAAGGTCATTGCTAAGAGGCTGGCTGTTCACAGAGCTCTGTGTCCAAGCATTAATAGAGACGAAGGGAAGGACAAGATGTGGTAGAAAAAAAGTGTACAAGCAATATATGGATAACTGCGCCCTGGAAGGATAGTGAAACAAAAGCCATTCAAAATGTGGGGAGATTCACAAAAGAGTGGACTGCGAAATTGATCAATTAACTAAGAACCACCGCACAAGTATGCAAGACATGGGTTTCAGCTGTCGCGTTCGCTTGTGTCAAGCCACTCTTGAACAAAGAGACAGCGTCAAGAAGCGTCTCGCCTGGGCTAAAGACAAAAAAAGGACTGGACTGCTGCTGGAGTGGTCCAAAGTTATATTCTCTGATGAAAGTAAATTTTGCATTTCCTTTGGAAATTAAGGTCCCATAGTCTGGAGGAAGAGAGGAGGCACAGAATCCACGTTGCTTGAGGTCCAGTGTAAAGTTTCCACAGTCAGTGATGGTTTGGGGTGCCATGTCATCTGCTGGTGTTGGTCCATTGTGTTTTCTGGCAGGGTCCAAGGTCAATGCAGCCGTCTACCAGGAGTTTAAGAGCACTTCGTAGCCACTGCTGCTGACAGGCTTTATGGAGATGCAGATTTCATTTCCAGCAGGACCTGGCACCTGGACACTGTGCCAAAGCTACCAGTGATGCCTGGTTTAAGGACCATGAATTGTATCCCTGTTCTTCATTGGCCAGCAAACTCATCTGACCTTAACCGCATAGAAAATCTGCATAGGGGTATTGTGAAAGAGGAAGATCTGTCGTCAGACCCGACAATTCAAGAAAGAGCTGAAAGGCCACTATCAGAGCAACATGGTATAACACCTGACAAGTGCCACAGACATTCGACTCCATGCCGCTTGCGTGCTGCTGTAATCAGGACCAAAGGAGCCCCCAACTAGAAAATATTGAGTGCTGTACATACTCATACGTTTCATGTTCATGCCTTTCAGTTGTGCTTGTTCTAAAAATCCTTTTTTTTTTTTGCATTGGTCTTAATTGATATTCTAATTTCCGAGATATAGATTTGGGACTTTCATTGGACTTGTCAGGATTCCTCATCACTCAAAATAGCGAACAAACTCTAAATCTAATCTCATGAATAAATCAATATAGTTTCACCACAGATAGATACTAAATAATCAGCAAATCATTCATGGTTTTGGATCATCAAATAAATAAAGATGTATTAGAAGAAATGTTGATGTAATATACAAAATGTACTGAAGGATGCAGCAAATGTCCTATGAACAACAGACAGTTGTTATATGCACAGAAATGTCAGGGTGGTGGGCGCAACTCAAAGGTGTGGAAGAACCCAGAATATAATATAATAAACTTTTATTTTATATGAAATCATTTGGGTGTAAACCAATGAACCAACATAGTAAAATGTATGCATTGATTGACACTGTATGTAAATTTAATAGTTTATAAAATAACCTCCGTTCTTTGTTTTACTCTGACCATGCTGTAATGGACTGCTTTTAACGAATACTTACTCCAAGGCATTTTGCTGAGGACTAATTAAAGATACCATTAACAGCTTTTCTCCTGCCCTGATTATGAATTGTCACAATAGAGGATGCTTCTTTCTTTAATAGATGTTAAATTTCGACCACCACACCAGACACAGAGAACATGTAAACTCCATGCAGGAGGACTCAAACACTGAATCTTCTTACTACTTGAGATAACAATGCGCTACTCCCTCGTCACCCGATGCCACCCATCCACAAGACCCTTTTTAAAATATTCAGTCATGTATGCTCAATGAAATTCTTACCTAAAAAGTGTGCGTTTTGTACTGTTGATTGTCTTCATGCTAGCTCTGATGACCCTGCGGTGTTCCATCTTCCCCCATGGATGTGTGGTATTGTTGTGTTTTGTGTGAAGCCCAAACTTTTCAGTTTAGTGATGATGAGTTTAAGAGCTACTGGCCCTTACTCTTAGCATTAAAATCAGGAACACCTTTTTTTTTAATTTTAATGCTTCCACTTCAAGATTTCCTCAGTCAAGGCTATACAGAAAACAAAGCAAGAAATATGGAAGGAATCCAGTAGTATTTGCTTCCTGAATAGTATAAAAGTAATTTAAAAAAAAGGAAGAAAAGCAGGTCAATCAGAGATACACTGAGCACAAGACATTACAGCTGATCAGAATGGGGCTGAGTGGCATCCCGGCCTTACCCTGCAGTTCACAATGTAGAAACAGCTACCAAAGAAGCCTCACATGTGCTCCTTCAATTCTAAAAAGAAGCCAGGCGTATGATGGCCCTGTTTCAAAAAAAATGCACAGTCCTGGTGCGGAAGGAGCAGGTATGTGAAAAATAGTTTTAAAATATTTTTCCAGTCGCATGCATCACAGCAAACACGAGACTGTACAGTGGGTTAGTACTGCTATAGCAGACAGCGCCAGTGTCTCTCCTGGGTGAGTGTGCGCCGAGTGGCACTGTAGTCTGCATACTCTTTCCTTGTTAACTTCTTGGCCTGTCCTTTTTCACTTCTAAGCCATTTTCTAGCTGTTGCTTTTTCGATAGACACTCCATGAGTCATTTTCCTAAACTGATGAGGAGGCTCTCAGTTTACCTAATGTTTAAATCTATATTGCTGAGATATGGTCAGTTGATAAAGTCAGAGGACATCATAATAAGCTGACACACCATTCGAGAAGACCAGGCACAGTATTAGCATTTTTTGAAATATATAATTCAGAGGCCAAATATCAAGAAATAAAACAGCACTTCTATGGGAGTGGTGAAACCATGTTAGTATTATCTGGAAGGTTGCTGGTTCAAATCACTGTTTACACCTGAAAAGTTCTACTCCTCTGGGCACTTGATCAAGGCAAGTAACCTCACAAACTGCTCAGGGTGCTGTACGATGGTTGACCCTGTGCTCCTGACCTCCAAAGGTCATGTGAAAGGACAATTTCCCTCAAAGGGATTAATGAAGTATATCAAAAGTCAAAGACAGCAGTCATGATCAGGCTTTTGTTTTTGATTTTTTTACGAATTCTCTTTGATCTGAAAAAAATTTCGAAACCTTGTTTTCGGGGGTTTAGATGTCAAGGAATGTTGTGGTCACTGTTATTTTTGTGACGCTGATCACTGTTTTTAGTACTTTGAAATAAGTAACAATCTCCCCATGGAAAGCCATTTGAAGTTTTCTTATTGGTGCCATTTGAATGCTGTTGCTAAAAGCAAAATCAACAGGAAGTGTGACACTTGTGTAACACTTCGAGTCAAAGGAAATACTTCCTAGTTGTCTTTGATTGGATTCAACTGAAACCAAAAACTGTTTCTGTTTTGAAATATTTGTGATTAATTCTGGATTAATGCTTTGGCTCTAATTACATGTGCTTTTTGGATTTTGAATTTTTGCCTTGTCTACTTGAACACAATTTTTCTTGCACAAATCAGCCCTTAGTTATTTGTTTTTAGATTTCCGACTCTCTACTTGTTGCTTTGGTTAGTTCATTTTCGATTGCTCCTCACATTCAGATTCTTCTGCTGGCCTGTGCAGTCAGCACAAAGAAGCTGAAGGTGTGCCAGCACCATAAGCCGCACCGACTCCGGACTGGTGAAAATGTAGTGTGAACAACTATGACATGACGTGACTGTTAATGCTAAGAACAGCTGTAGCCACAAAACAGCGGGTCCCACTGTGGTGTGCTCACCTGGCTTCTGAGACTGCTAAATATGAGCAACACTCCACTGCATAGTACGGCACAACACGGTTCAGTTCAGCTCACTTTTGGGGGTTTTCCACTGGGAACAGTACCTGGTACCTGGTCCTTTTTTAGTACCACCTCAGCCGAGGGTTCCAGCGGCGCGCCCGAACCGTTACCAAAGAAAGCTGGCGTGCTGTAAACTCTGCTGGTCACTGATTGGCCAGGGAAAATCATCATTACTGCGTCACTGAACTTGCGACACAGACACAACAGACCAGCGCTAGATTTTAGCACAGCCAGCGAAGGTTTGGGCCTTTTCATTTTGTTTAACCAAAATGGCTGTTTCGTAGTCAATTGAGGAGTACAGACGTTCCTCTCGTTGGTAGCCGGAGGCGGATCAGCGAGAGCTGGATGAAGGCGTGCGGAATGAAAAGTTTTCAGGAGGTTGCTAAGCTCTTGGGCACACATGGCTACCATCGGACTGCCCACAAACAGTGTAGGGACAAGTTAAAAAAATGAAAGAAGCGAGCAGTAAGTGGTAGCAACCTGCTGCGTGAATAATCCGCCACTCTAAGCGGTAATAAACTGCAGTCGAAACGCAAACCAGCGAGCCGAACCAAGGTGAGCTGTACTGAACCGTGCTGTGCCGTACTATGCATGATGAAGCGCCAAATGTGTGTATTCTTTGTTGCCCAACACCACTCATAAAGAGGCAATTGCCTTTCATACTTGAAAGATTTATGAAATAATGTTGGAAACCTCCACTTCTGACAAGTGAAGTTTCAATACATGTCTACATCTACCTCCGTGGTCCGTTGAGAGTTTTCATTTTTTCAAAAGAATGCCTCATTAGATCCCATTGACCTACCTCTATATAATCTGATTTTTAGTAATACATTAAACCAGAGTCTATTCACAGAAAGCACTGGGACAATGGCAGCAACCAGCCATGGTGACACGGTGATGGTGCCATTCATTGTGAGATGTGAACTTGTGCAGCTCTGTGCCATTTGTGTGATTCAATACTTGTTAGCACACCAAGTAGAAAACGCCCTATGTTTGATTTTGATACTAAGTAAACAAGGTCAGGTCGTAGACCCAGTTGAGAGGTTTTTTTTAAGTTAAGCATAATTGTTGCCAAATAAGAAATATCAGTGTGCACTATAAGCAATAGATTGAGCTGAAAATATGACATTTCAGTGGTCACTTACAGGATTAGTTGAAATACTTTATATGAGAAACTGAATCTATGAAACATCATCGGTGCAAAAGAGCTTTACAAATGTCAGCCGGACATAATGCCGAATGTTCACACTGAGAACTGTTGAGTTTCTAAATGTTTTGAACATTACAGAGTGAAAAGATTACCTGAGGAAATGGGAGTTTAATGTAGGATGTAGGTTGTATGAGCAGAACTTGGTATGCTAAGAATGTTGAGTTTTATGAACTGTTACCCTAGCAGCATAATACTCACGTTAAGAAATGTGACTCTTATAAAATGATGGAGTTATAATTGGATTTTTGTATCATTTTTTATTTGTTTTTTTTCTCTCTTATTTGATTAGATCAGATGGGGTTTTGCTATTTACTGATCTTGATTCTAAACTCATTTTTAATTGTTGGTGTACTGTTATTTTCTCACCAGCTTGAGAGGCTCCTGTGGATAGCATCACGCATGGTCGGGTTAGTCGTGACCCCTGCGAAATGGCGCATAACAGGTTCAAAGGGATTGCCCTAGGGAATTCTTCCTCTTCCGACACCAAACACCCTTCTTCACTTTACAAAATGATCCATTTTGATTTGTGCCAAATTTGTTCATTTTAGCTTTTTGTGTCTTCTGGGATTGGTACTGTACAGGTGTCTTTCAGTACCCCGAAACTCTTTTAGCTTCCTGTCTATGTCTCTTCTTCCTCTTGTGTCTCAAAATGTTTTTCGCTAATGTTACTAGCATAACAGATGCCAGACATATGAGTCGGGTATGCACTGACAAATGAGAGTTTTTCTGAACTGCTGGTGATCATAAAACTGGGAAATCTCAATGAAAATTTTGAAGTTGAGTTTATTACACATTGTAAGGCACACAATCAAGACTGCACTAGAAATTAGCTGTTATAAGAAATGCCAGTGCAAAAGCAAAAGATTGGACTGAAAAATATGAGCCTTTATAATTTTATTATTACTCACAGCCCCGGACCCTATTAAATGGCATATTTTGATGTTATCCTAAAATTATTTCTAACAAGAATAAAAATTGTTACAATCATAGACTTGATGGAGTTGCTGAACTTTATGGCTCTGAGGATGCTGGAGCCCTCACATAACCACAGGTAATCTGTAATGCCAATTATTTAGGGACGTGTTATAGTGTATATTATGAAAATGGCCAACAACACAAAACAATTGGAAAATTTAACAAAAATTACTTCATGCTTGGTTGGCATGGGCTAAATCAGTTAAACAAGCTTCTGAAACTAATATTTACAAATATCCTTATTGCCATAAATACTTATAACAAAACAGCAAAATTTCAAAAGTATTAAAATAAATGTGTCCCTAAGAAGAGTAGCAAAAGTAAATTGGTCCTGCTAACATACAGCGACTGGAGGTGGGTGCAGGAGGGTTAGAAAACAGGCACCACACAAGTAGACACCACAGTGGGAGAGGGCATAATTACAGCTGATATAAAAACCAACTAGAACATATTGCTCCATTAACATGGATGACGATGCGCTTTTAAACATAAATGATATATTAGCCCTGTGTGGTACGGAGGAAAAGCCTCGAAAGGCAAATTAAAGAAATAGATTGATTTTGTTCCAAAATGCGAAAGAAAACTAAATATAAACACATAAGTACTGTATATTGTTAAAAAGCTCTACTACCTCTGTCAGAGATGGCATTTGTTAATAATTAGGACCTTTTTCGTCTTTAAAAGGCTATGTCTGGAAAGCATGATGACTGTTCCTATAGATTTGGTACCTCGCCAAAGCTACTGCTGTGTACATTTTTTTTGCGTTGGAGTAAAGCTGGCAATCGGGAGGAACGCGCAGCATGCAAGTGCTCAAGTGTGACCTAGATGAAAAAAGGAACTTGGCACCGGCTGTCTGTAACTGTAGGCCGAACAAAGTTTGTAACCAGAATGCCACCCGAGGAGGCTGCTGGTTTACATTATTTATTTATTTCTTTCTCTCGCACAGTGTCAGGACATCAAACCCTTTAACTCTGGTGGCTTTATTGATGGCCGCCTGTCTGCAGTAACCCCTAAACCACACAGTCAGGCTCAATTATACTGCTGCACGATTCTAAATTAGAAAGGCCACCAAAACACCCACATGGAAATCAAACCAAAATGACAAAAAAGGCAACTTCCAGCGAAGCTGAAGTTCACTCTGCAGTTGATAGTCTTGCCGCATGGCGTTTAGACTTTTAAATGGAATTTGCAATTATGCTTTTAGTGTAAAGTCGGTGGAAGGAAAAAAAAAAAAAAATAAAAAAAATACAAAAAAAAAAAAAAAAACAACAAAATACCCCAAATGCAGGTCTTTAGGTGTCCTGCGAATAATTACCACATTCAAACTGTTGTAAAAGTGCCATTTATCAATAAAACAATATACTTACAGGTTGTTTTAAAAGCTCTTAGCTTTTGTATGAAATACCAGGATAGCATGTAGTCATTTTCCTTTAAAGATGTATAGGTGTCGATTTGTGTGATTTCAACAGGTTTTTCAAGGCAAGCGCTCTCAGATAACAAGTGGGAAAATCTTCTACCCATTCTACAAATTGGCTAATTTGCTTATTTTAAGTTTTTTTTGCTATCGATATTTCCCTCTTATTGTTGCTGTCTAAAAGGTGTAGAAGGAGAATCCATCACTTCTTATTTATCTTAATAGACGACTTCTTTCCATAACTCTGGATATGTATGTTGTATTCTGCTTCTTAAGTGGTTTGCTCCAGTGAAGTGAATGATAGATTGAAGAAGTCAAAATGTATTCTGGGAATTTACAATGCAGTGGAAAGCTTCTGCGATCGCCGTTTAGAAGAGTGTGTGTAAGAAATGATGGTGCGAAAACAACAACTTCTCAATCCGTCAAGCATCTGACACATAATGTGACAAAATTTAAGTCATTTTCTTCTTTTTGTTTTCTATCAACTGCACCACCCTGTGGTTTTTTCTCTTTTTTATCTTTATTAGTTTGTTATTTTTCCGAAGCACACAAAGCGAGTGTTTTCATCTAGCCGCTTTGCCCCAGTTCTAATGACATGATTGCATAAAAAATGGACTTACTTAGGTTTAGAAGTTATGGAACGGGCAGTGATGGATCAGCACAGTCAGTCAGTCGGTCATCTTCGTCCCGCTATATTCTAACTACAGGGTCACGAGGGGTCTGCTGGGCAATCTAGCCAACACAGGGCGCAAGGCAGGATGCACATACACAGAAACAACAATGGAGGTTAGCTTGGATGGTACCATAAGGACTGTAGCTGGCCCATACAGAGATGCCATAAACTCACTTTAATACCACAAACAAATTTCTAAATGCTGTGCAGCAGCTATACTGACAGGGGAGCGGCACCTATGGGAAGAAGTTACTGAAGCTCTGAAATAAAGACAGCTTTTTTAAAACAGCGTCTCGTCAGCTACAGTACCAAATTTTTAAAATTATAAAAATCAAAAAGCTGTGCTGACACAAGTAGCATGAAGGTGAAACACAATTGTTCCTGTGTTTGGGCTCTTCATGTCTTCTTTTCAACAAACTATATACAACATTTGTGTTATGTGCATAGTGGTGCCAGTGTAGTTTAATAAAGACAAATTACTCAGCACCTCATCTAGAAAATGTTAGATAAGGTAGGCTCATGAAGGGCACAGGGCAGGATCATTCTCTCACCTTTCTTAGAGTATTACTTGGATTTCTTAAAATCCAAAGTGTACTTGTCTGTTTAATTGTTCAATTAATACACCTCTTATATTTTACATAAGAAAGGTGTGAGAAAGCAAGAACATGCCATTCAGCCGTTAACCCGCTCAGTTCTCTTATGGATGCTTGGCGATGACCCTCTCCTCTTTAACACATTCCTGAGGCCAGGTAAAGCAGAGCTACTTACAGTAAGTTGTCTGTCCAAACTCTGACCATTCTGGACAACAGAAACGTGCTAACACGCTGGAGCTAAAAAACAGAGCCAACAAAATGTCTGTTTCAGCCATCTTTAATGCCTGTTGCAGTCTTCTTAAGGACAGATCTGGACAGCACATCTTATAAGCGGTGTTACTAGACGACTAGGCACATTCAAGCTCTTGCATTCATCCCCGCTGATAAAATTTCTACCGGGATAGGCAAGCAAATGAGGACACAACCTTAAAACAGGGGACGGTGAAACAGGGCTCAATTCTTTCACTAAAAAACAGTCAAACCAAAAGTTTCCCAGAATTGTGCAGTGAAAGGTTCCATAAATAAATAAATAATCAGTAAAACAAAAAGAGCTTTGAAGGTCAAAAAAAACAAATAAATAAAGCCACCATTAAAATGAGGTTACAACATATGAGGAAACAGTCTTTAAAAACAGGCCAGGTGCACTCCTTTAAAAAGCTTGTCCTTACCAGACCTTGCAGCTATCTGACAAGCGCCTACCATCCTTCCTCTGGGTCTGGTCCCTGCCCACTCCATAGCTGTAAC
>NC_053154.1:187200648-187353148 GCF_016835505.1 Polypterus senegalus
TGAATCAATAAGTTAATTTAGAATCACAGTCTATTGCATCACCAGTTTAAGAAAACCAACCTTTTCTTAGTGTTTCTTAACCTTTAGAAAGACCAATTATGGAACCATTATAACAGAACAATTGCTGCTTGTCATATTGGGTTACATTGCAAAGTTCATGCCATGTTACCTTTTAAACCTCATATGTGGTTTTCCAAACAAAAAAATGAATACAATAATTGAATCCTTAATCACTATGAAGGGTATAAAACTTGTTGAGATCTCTATCAAATGAAAAATACTAATTTTTTTTCCAGAGGTTTGATTTGCACTTTAACTGAGGCTAGGGATCTGCACTGGCAATCGGAAGGTTGCCGGTTCGAATCCCTGTAAATGCCAAAAGGGATTCTGCTCTGTTAGGCCTTTGAGCAAGGCCCTTAACCTGCAGTTGCTGAGCGCTTTGAGTAATGAGAAAAGCACTATATAAATGCAAAGAATTATTATTATTAGTTATGTTTTAGCCCAAGCAATTCTTGTCTGTTAGCTTTTCAAACATGTAACCTACAAAAGTGTTTTTTTAGTTTTAGGCATTCTTTGTCTTTGCTTATGTGGTACCCAGACTCAAAAGGTATAATAGGTATAATCAAAGCAGCTTGATTAAAAACGATTCCCATTTTTTTTTCCTAATTCTGCTGCTAATACAAGGTTAGCAATAAAAAAAATCTGTTCAAGTAGAATAATCAGAAATTTAGGTAATACTGGACTTCTGACGATAGAGTTTGGCTAATTATTTAGAGTAGGGGTGAACAACATCATTCCCAGAGGGCCACAGTGACTGCAGTTTTTTGTTCAAATCCTGATGCTTAATTAGAAAACAATGCTTGCCAATAACAGATCTTCTTTAATTTTGTGGCTTGGTAGTCTTTTAACTCTGCAATGTCAGGTCATTCTTCTAATATCATAGATTTTTTCCTATATAAAGAAATCATCTGTATGATTTGAAGTTCAAAATTGATGAGTAGTTTTCAGTCCTTCACTTTTTTTTTCCCCTCTTAAGTTTCCTTCTCAGTACTTTATTAAGCCAAATAGTGCACAGTGAATACATAACGGAAACAAGCTTGATGGTGAACTGTTGTTTCAATTGCCATTTGCATTTTAGTGCTTATAAGGAGCAATTAAAAACAGTGAACGGAACTGTTAATGGTCTGAATTCTTAAAAACAAGACACATCAAACGAAACAGAAAAATGTCACTGGAGCAGTAAATGTTTTATCAGTAATAACTGACTTCTCATTAAGCAGTTGGGTTAGAACAAAAGCCTCAAGTCCTCCAGGACCAACATTGCTCACCTCTGATTTAGAGTATGGTAAAGTTAAAATTTTTTGCCATGTAGTATAGTATATCATGGTATAATGATATTCTTGTATTTATGCCGTAGACTAGTGACAGTAGTTTTAAATATAATATGAATAAGCAAACAATTAATATAAACACTGACAGGAAATACATCATCATATATTAAACCCAGCATCATGATTTTTATAAGAAAGTAGTTGTCAATATGGCTGTTGAATATCTAGGTAACCTATGGATAATCTAGTGGTGCAAGTCTTAATTATCCTAAATCATTAACTGGAATGGAGGAGGGACAATAATGATAATGCATTATGGCTATGATCTTTAATAATATTGTGTGCCTTTCCAAGGATTTTGTCATATATGTTGTAAACAAAAGAAATCTGTGTGCCACATAATTTTCTGTGTTGACTTACAGTGCAGCCTTACAGACTTAATGCAACCAGTACAGACCATACAGTTTGGTGAGCATACATGGATACATGAGCACTTAAAATAGCGTAGACTTACAGTGTACTGACTATAGTGTTTGTGTACAGTGTTGTATTTCATTAATGGGGACAACAATAAATACAAAATATAAAGCTGCTGACCCTATCCACAGCATCCACCATGGCATGGATGGTAGTGTGGTCTGCCTCCTGCTTTTTTGAGTTTCACAAGCTCCATGGTTTTGCTGAAACTAAGGAAGATATTGTCCTGGTACACGTACTGTATATCAGAAGGCATCTCTTTTTCTCTGTAAACTCTCTCATCATTGCTGGTGATCTGTCTTTTGGTGGTGTTATCATCTGCAAATTTAATGACTGAGTTGTTGTTAGTACCCAGTTATAGAAGAACAAGTAGTACATTGGGATGCCTGTGGCCAGAAACAATGTGAAGAAGTGATGTTACCTGTTTAAAAATTACACGATTGCTACTAGTACATGCTGTAGTACTTGTTTGACAATTAATGCCAATAAACACTTATTTCTTGATTTGAATGTATTTAATAGTGCAAACTCGAGTTTCTTGGGCAAATGAAAGGGAAATATTGTGAAAGGTTGTATTTCTTACAGTAGGCTATAAATAATCCTTTAGTTGTGTACAGTGCCTATAAAAATGTTCTTCCCCCTTACAATTTTCATATATAACAAGCAAAAATAACTGATTGGATAAGTATTCAGTATTTAATAGATGCACCTTTGGTAGCAATTGCAGCCTTAAGTCTGCCTGGGCAGATCTCTCTATCATCTTTGCACATGTGAACACTGTAGTTTTTCCACAATTTTGTAAAACTGCCAGAGCCAAAGAGTCCAGATCTCAACATGTTGTTGCTTGTTCACTCATGATCTATCTCCATGTGACCTGACAGAGCTTGAACAATTTTTTTGAGCAAGTAGGTTGGAAAAATTGCAGGGTCCAGACATGCAAAGCTGATCAAGGAAGTAGCAAAAACATGAAATTATTTTGCAGTATTATATACTTTGACTTGTAGAACGTTTAAAGAAAGGAGTACCACTTACTTTCATAGCACTTTTTGTGTTGTGTAGAAAATGAAAATATTTTGTAGCTTTTAATAATCAGTAAAGCAAGTAGTCATGTGTTTTATGATTATTCTTCCATTTCAAAATCTAATTTTCTTTAGGCCAAAGACGTCTATGGGAAGCAGTAAAAAGAAGAAAAGCTTTCTGCAAGCGAAAATCTTGGATGAGCAAGGTATTTTTTTGATTTTTTCGTCAAGTAAATGAAAATTAAGCTCTTAATATTTGAAAAAAGTAATCTAATGATCTTCAATTTATAATTGTATCATCTATGTGGAAATTAATGTAGTAGATTTAAAGATTGCTGACATTTTATATTTAAAGTAATGACCTTTGTGAACAAATCAAAATGCCATAGCATTTATCAAGTAAATCTTTATTAAATAGTTTGTCAATAGAAGCTTTTATTTCTTATATCCAACAAAAAACTGGATGACTAACTGCAGTGTTCCCTGTACAGAAGTAAGTAAAGCTTAGGCTATCCAAGCTCGATGATCAAAAAAAATGTTTTTCTGAATGAAACAGCACAATTGTTCTGTTGTTCTTCCTTCTACATATGCATTGGTTATTTGCTGATAAAGATATTTCTGTCGTGAATGAGTTGTTGGGTTGTTTTTGCCTTTTATTTTTAGTTTTCATTATGCTATTAATTTTTACTTTACATCAACAATATGTAGTTTCCTTTTAATGGGCATTTTGAAACTATTTTCCAAGTGTAGTGTTTGACATATGATGTCATCCTGTCTGAATCATGAAAAAAATATTAAAGGAATAACGTAACATAGCAAGCAAATTATTTATGAACTGTGACGATGTGGGTTCTACTACATGCTCCTGCTTCCTTTTTGGGAGTCTCTTAAACCCGACATGTAACCAGATGAACTGGACAATGAGGAAACCACAACGAAGCAAGGGGAAAGGTGCAAAGTGCGGAAGTGCTTTTATTTTAAAACAGTCAAAAGCAAGAAGTGTTTTGAAACATGTGCAGTGTTTATAAAAGTCAATAAATGAATAATCCATTAAAAACAGTGAAAATGTGGAGGTTAAAATTCAACAAATAAATTCTTTAAAAAAGAGGTTAAAATACTGGCTGGAAGCAGTCTCTTTTTTAAAAAAAAAAAACACTGTGCTTTCTTCAACTGTCGCCCTACCTGCAGCTGAACTTCTCCTGTTGTTTTGGAAGCCTTTAGATCCCTTGCTCCCTTTGGGCTCCGCCAGACTGAGACTTGGTTTCCCCAGTGAGCAGGGCGCTCACACTGGGACGTCCACGTCCCAAGCCTCTGACTCATTACTTTCTGCGACCTTATGCAGCCGATCGTGGTCACTCCTGCTACTCTGCAAAACTTAGCAGGAGTGACCCAATCAGTTTGCCCCAGGTGCTGGCCAAGCACCCCACTAGGGAGGGTTCACTTCTCCCAGTTGCCTGCTCTTGCTTGCTCACACTGGCTCCTTCATTTCCTGCCTTTTCTTCTTATTAACCGCCGTCCTTTTTACATGTCTTCTTCCTCTCCTTCCCACTTGCACTTCTCCTATTTATAATGGGGACGTGGCACAGGGGTGGCAATTAGCAGCTCCTGGCCTCAATTACAGATACAGACAATTCCTCACCTGTGCACTTAAGCGAGGAAATGCCTGCACCACATCGTGTCCGAGAACCGCTCTGGCCACAATACCACGGCCCCTCTTTAAGCTTTTTTAAAAACTGGCCTTTTCTTCTAAGCCGCAGACTCACTATGCTACATGAAATATCCGCAGTTCCTGTCAAAGACAGGTAATAGAGTAATAAAAAAATATTTACTATCTCTGGCACTATGTGTACCATCAGCACCTTTCCTTTGTATTTGCTTCTTTGATTGTCTCTTAACCAACACTCTCTCCATTGTTCCCGAAAAACCTGCTCCTCAGATCTTGTCATTTATTTCGAGGCAACTTTCTCACCGCCTGTACAGTTTTATATTTGCCATCTTTGAATGCGATTCTCTCAGCATGCCATATGCACCTTTACTCCTCCGTATGCACTGGCACTTACTTGCATTTCCTCTTTCATTGCATAACCAAAGCCACGCTGACCAATCACATTGCTCAGAGGGATGATGAATTGTGTGTTTAGACCATTGCTAATGCCCCTTACTGTTCCATTTTCCAATTTAAAGACTAGCTTTTGTGTTTACTTGCATTTGTATATAGATGGCACAAGGCATGGGAAAGTATGATTTCTCTTAATGTTGTTTAGGTTTTGGTCCCTAGTGTGTTTACAGTTAGCTTTGAGTATTCATGTATTCTGATAGTCAGCTAAATACTTACTGGTTATACTCAAGTACCAAAAACCATTACACAATTACATGCAAAGTATTAAAATAAATACGAATGAATGCACATGATTTTTTTTTTTCCCTTTACAAGCACTGATTACTCATGTGCTCTTGTGTGGACATGTATGTATTTATAAGAAACACCAGTCTTGGTTTTAGTGTAGCAAAGTTTAGCTGCTTTTTTGTTTAGTAAGCATGTTCACTTTTTGTAGGTAGCACTTGGTATTAGAGTTTTAATAAATAACCATAATAAAATTATTCATAACACAAAGATTATAGAAGATGGATACTGTATATGCATTCATGTACTGATGCAGAACAAATAAAACAAACAAACACCACAAAAAAATCTGAGCTGTCTTGAATTTCCTTTTCTGTTTGTTCTACAAAAAGGCTACAAACCTAAGAATTATATTTGTCTTTAATAATTTTTAAATGCTTTAAGATTATTATTATTATTATTATTATTATTGGTCTATTATCTCATTAAATGGATGAATCTTTGTCTGGTTTATGGCTTTCTCAGTACGTGTGCATTTGTATGTGCCTGCTGCTTGTTCTTTTACAGGTCATCTGTGATATTGTTGCAAGTTCTGGGTGCTGGCAGCGTCAGTTCTAATAGCAGAAGTTTATGCTCTCACCATTAAACCTGCAAATACAAGAATGGCAATCACTTTGTTCCCTCCGATCTATGGAGGGATGAAAAATGATGGAGGGTGGGAGCATCCTGGGAATGTTTTCATTTAATTACATGAATATATTTGTACTAAAATTAATGTGATATATTGCCTAGTATTAGTTCATGCCAGTAGATGGTGCTGTTTGTTTCATGAATAATTCCAATAGGTTTTGTTTCTCTTGTTTTATCTTCTTGTTGATTAATGTACATTTGGCGCAATTTTATAATATGCAGATTTCAGAAAAATAAACCGATTATTTCCCAGGATATATATATCAGAGTGGAATTCACTTCAATACATAATAGTGACGATGAGGAGTGGATCTCAGTGAGTAATCCGGCGTGCTATTTACTGCAAAAGAATCATAACTTAAATTCGGAAAAATAAATAAAATATATATACAGAATGGCATTATTAGGCCACGTTGAGGAGTTTGACATTTCAAATCCGGCCTCATGGGATTCGTATGCAGAGAGACTGAACTTTTTTTTCTAGAAGCTAACAAGGTAACAGACGCTGCCCAGAAGCGTGCAGTGCTGCTGAGTGTGATTGGAGGTAAAACGTTTGAAATTGTTAGGTCGCTCATCTCCCCTGCTAAACCCAGTGACAGGTCGTATCAGGGAATTGTAACATTGTTAAAAAATCATTTTGCACCCACCCCTTCAGAAACAGTTCAGTGATTTCATTTTAATAGGAGGAAACAAAAACCAGATGAAAGTATTGCAGCTTACATTGCAGAACTTCGAAGGCTGTCTGAAAACTGCAGTTTTGGTAACAGTTTGGATTCCTTGCTGAGAGACAGACTTGTATGCGGGGTCAGAGATGAGGCTCTTCAGAGGCGGCTCTTAGCAAAATTAAATTTAACCTTTGCCTTAGCTCAGGAAGAAGCACTTGCATATGAGGCTGCATCAGTACATTCAAAAGAAATATAGGAATCATCTATTAAATTGTGCACATCAGACACCCATAAGTTGCAAAATAAAAACTCAAAAGCAAAGTCTTATTTCTTACACTCAGACATTTTGGATCCTGCTCAAGGAAATTGCAATGGTTGTGGGTGGAATCACAGATGTGACATTTGTCGTTTCAGAGAAGCTGTGTGTCATAAATGTAAGTGCTGTGGGCATCTACAGAGAGTATGTCGCCAGGCGGCTTATCCAGTGAAAGGCAAGCCAGCAAGTGCAAGTTCATCTCACAAAGTAGAACAAAGAGACAGTGCAGAGGCAGAGAGTTTTGAAAATGGATGTGATACACGTGTCTATTCTGCAGAAATCATCAACAGTGTGGGAGATGTACAACCAGACACAAGACATATACTCTTGTCACATTACAAGGAGTGCCATGCAGGATGGAAGTGGACTCAGGATGTGAGTATTCCTTAATCTCAGAGGAGACCTACCACACATTATGGCCAAGGAATGCTCCTCCTATTGTACCCAGTGATATTCAACTTGTGGATTATAACGAACAAAATGTTACCGTGTTGGGTGCCTGCTCAGTCAAGGTACTATAGGAAGGACAGGAGTTATTTACGCCTTATTATTGTTAAGGGACCAAAGGCCAGTCTACTTGGTGGAGAGTGGTTTAATCCCTTAAGTATTCAGTTAACAGGAATACACAGCCTTGCCACAGACCCAATACAGTCAGTCCTGAACAATTTTAGTTGTGTGTTTGAAAAGGGTTTGGGAAAATTTAAGGTGCACCAGTTGTTTTTCAGTTGGACCCCAATGTAGCACCCATACGTTTAAAACCAAGACCTGTTGCTTTTGCTCTCCGCCCCAAAATAGAAATAGGGCTCGACCGTCTAGTGAAGCAGGGTGGACTAGTTTCAGTAACTCATCCCATTTGGGCCACTCCTATTGTTCCTGTATTAAAACCAAATGGTGAGGTTCGAATATGTGTTGACTACAAATCCACAATTAATAAGGCATTACAGGAGCACCCATACCAGATTCCATCCATCAATCAGATACTTACTACATTAGCAAAAGGAAGAGTTTTTGCAAAACTAGACCTGGCACACGCATATCAACAATTGCCAGTGGATAATGCAGATGCACAGACCATAATTACTCACAAAGGTGCATTCAGAGTTACTCGCCTGCAGTATGGGGTTTGTATTGCTCCAGGGATTTTTCAGAAATTGATGGATGACCTACTTTCAGGCTTTCCGGGAGTGGTTCCTTATTTTGATGATATTTTAATTGGAGTAGAGACTGTGCAAGCCTTAGCTGAAAAGTTGTATTTAGTACTACAACAATTTGCAGATGTAGGCTTGAGGCTAAAAAAAGACAACTGTGTCGTTGGTGTACCAAGTGTAGAGTTCCTAGGGTTCAGAGTTGATGCTGAAGGAATTCATCCAACTACCACAAAAGTTAAAGCGATCCATGAGGCTCCAACACCAAGTAATAAACAGGAGCTGCAAGCATTTCTAGGACTGCTAAACTTTTATCATTCATTTCTAAAAGATAAGGCCACTGTGGCAGAGCCACTTCACAGACTGTTGGATAAAAATACCGTTTAGAAATGGTCCGACACCCATGAGAGAGCTTTCAATGAAGTAAAAAAGTTGCTATCATCAGACAGTATTTTAATGCATTATGACTTGGAGAAACCACTTAATCTCAACTGTGATGCTTCCCCCTATTGAGTAGGAGCTGTTCTGAGTCACACAGTAAGTGTTGGTCATGAAGCTCCAATTGCATATTACTCAGGACTATGACCAATACAGAAACGAATTACTGTATTCACAAAATGATAAAGAAGCACTGGGTATCATTGCAGGAGTAAAAAATTTCATGAGTACCTATATGGTAGGAGTATTACAATCATCACAGAACAAAAACCATTATTGGGGCTGTTTAAAGGAAATGGGCTTACGCCACAAATAATTTCATCTCGCATGCTCAGGTGGTCATTACTGTTAATTGCATATGACTATGAGCTTCAGTATAGCCCAGGAAAAGAAATTAATAATGCAGATGCATTAAGCCATTTCCCCTCAGAATTTGAAATTCCTCCAGTATCGGAAGTTCTTATGCTAGAATCTATCTCCAGACCCCCCTTGCAGGCATCTGATATTGCATGCATGACGACAGCGGATCCAGTGTTAGCCCATGTACTGAACTGGGTGTGGAAGGAGTGGCTGAAGGAAAAATTAGGGGCGGACTTCAAGCCATTTGAAAGGCGTCAGCATGAGCTGTCTTCATACAGGGGATGTCTTCTTTGGGGAAACAGAGTAATAATTCCACAGAAGGCACAGACTTTAGTGCTCGCTGCTCTACATGAAGGTCATCCTGGTATGGTAAATATGAAGGCTCTTGCCAGAAGCTATGTGTGGTGGCCTAAAATGGATGAACAAATAGAACATTAGGTAGCTAGCTGTACTTCATGTCAAACTACACGGCATGCTCCAGCCAAAACTGTTAGTCAGCCATGGGAGGTAACCAAGAACCCATGGTCTCTACTGCACATTGATTTTGCGGGACCTTATCAAGGACAAACTTTTTTTCTCATTGTTGATTCCTTCTCAAAGTAGTTAGAGGTCAGCCCTGTTTTTGCTGCAACAACTGCGGTCATTCAAATATTGAGAAAGTTGTTTGCCACACATGGACTTCCGGATACAATTGTGTCTGATAATGGTGCACAGTTTACTTCGGATGAGTTCCAGGCATTCTTGGGGCGTAATCTCATAAATCATATCAAGACAGCTCCATTTCACCCATCGTCAAACGGCCAAGCTGAACGCATGGTGCAAACTGCTAAAGATGCACTTAAAAGAATTGTGGTCGGAGACTGGCATCTTAGACTGTCAAAGTTACTGCTGCAACAGCATGTAACTCCTTGTTCCAGTACAGGATATAGTCCAGCAGAACTATTGATGAACAGGAAACTTAAAACATGCTTAGATTGTCTCGACCCAGATCTAGTGTCAGATTTGCAAAGAAAGAAGGAGTCTCAGTTTTGTAAAGTTACACACAGTCCAACAAGGCAGTTTAAAGCAGGGGATAGTGTGTTTGCAAGAAATTATGCAACAGGGCCTTGGTGAATGCCAGCAATGGTAGTGAGAGCTATGGGGTCAGTATCTTACGAGGTTAAGACAGATGATGGCCGAATATTTATGAGACACATCGACCAACTTGGGCGAGTAATTAACTCAATGCCTCAGGAGACTGAGAGCCACTTGGAAAATCATGAGGAGCACAATACCACACAGCCAGCTACGTCCCAACAATCAGCTGATGATAAATCCATGACACCTGATCAGATTCAGGAGTAGCCCACTGAAGTTACCCCAAATGAGGGCCTGTCAGATGTTGAACTTGAGCATCCTTCAAGAATAACTCGCCAGCCAGCCTATCTAAAGGATTATGTTATCTAGGGGGGAGGAATGAGATATATTGCCTAGTATTAGTTCATGCCAGTAGATGGTGCTGTTTGTTTCATGAATAATTCCAATAGGTTTTGTTTCTCTTGTTTTATCTTCTTGTTGATTAATGTACATTTGCCGCAATTTTATAATATGCAGAGTTCAGAAAAATAAACCGATTATTTCCCAGGATATATATATCAAAGTGGAATTCACTTCAATACATAATTAACCAATGTATTAAAACTAAAATTAAAATGTAATTGTTATATCATTTAAGTCAAAAATGTCTGAGTTGCTGCACTTATAAGAAACAAATATCGGAGTGAAAAGGTTTAAATGAAGTAAATTGGAAACAAAATATTAATAAAATGGTAAATTCAAAATAGTTATTCAAAAATTTCCTTATAAACAGCATTTTTGGTAAAGATGGTTCCTGTCCTTGAATTAGCTCTCCCTGGTATGGAGTAGTTAAAACATTCTCTTTAACTTCACACGAACGCTGGACTCTTATAAAGGCAACATGAAGTTGTCCATGTCCAAATACAGGCTCAGATAGGTAAATCCCTACTTTGTCCATGGTTTGTCCTTGGGATTTGTTGATCGTCACGGCAAATGCAGCCATGATGGGAAATTGGTGGTGTTTAAGTTTAAAAGGTAATTCCAGGTCAGAACTTGTAAGGTCAATTCTTGGAATCAAAACAGTATTGCCAGTATGGGATCCCGTAAGCACTTGTGCCTCAATAACATTTTCTCTCATGCTGTTCACGACCAACCGTGTACCGTTGCATAAACCTTGTTTAGTTTTAAGGTTTCTAATAGCATGACTATTGTCCCTACTTTAAGATTAAGATTTTATTGTGGTAATCCGGCCGGGCTAATAGTGTTTAAATATTCTAATGGAAAATTAAGATGCTCAGTTTCGTGTTCAGAATCAACACTGTCAGTACTTAAAAAGACGTGGCTTTCTCCAGGAAGCAATCCAATCACTTGGTTATTTATCTGGTCAACATCAATAGGTTGTATATGCGGTGGTGTGCGCATTCGCGCGACGCTTGTATTGTGCACGGCTTGGAGATCTACATTACTAAATGAAGGTTGTACAGGTGCTGATCATAAAATTAGAATATCATGACTAAGTTGATTTATTTCAGTAATTCCATTCAAAAAATGAAACTTGTATATTAGATTCATTCATTACACACAGACTGATGTATTTCAAATGTTTATTTCTTTTAATTTTGATGATTATAACTGACAACTAATGAAAGTCCCAAATTTAGTATCTCGGAAAATTAGAATATCAATTAAGACCAATGCATAAAAAAGGATTTTTAGAAATGATGGCCAACTGTAAGGTATGAACATGAAAAGTATGAGCATGTACAGCACTCAATATTTAGTTGGGGCTCCTTTGGCCTGGATTACTGCAGCAATGCGGCGTGGCATGGAGTTGATCAGTCTGTGGCACTGCTCAGGTGTTATGAGAGCTCATGTTGCTCTGATAGTAGCCTTCAGCTCTTCTGAATTGTTGGGTCTGGCGTATTGCATCTTCCTCTTCACAATACCCCATAGATTATCTATGGGGTTAAGGTCAGGCAAGTTTGCTGGCCAATCAAGAACAGGGATACCATGGTCCTTAAACCAGGTACTGGTAGCTTTGGCACTGTGTGCAGGTGCCAGGTCCTGTTGGAAAATGAAATCTGCATCTCCATAAAGTTCATCAGCAGCAGGAAGTATGAAGTGCTCTAAATCTTCCTGGTAGACGGCTGCGTTGACTTTGGACATCAGAAAACAAAATGGGCCAACACCCGCAGATAACATGGCACCCCAAACCATCACTGACTGTGGAAACTTTATACTGGACCTCAAGCAACGTGGATTCTGTGCCTCTCCTCTCTTCCTCCAGACTATGGGGGACCTTGATTTCCAAAGGAAATGCAAAATTTACTTTCAACAGAGAACATAACTTTGGACCACTCAGCAGCAGTCCAGTCCTTTTTGTGTTTAGCCCAGGCGAGACGCTTCTGACGCTGTCTCTTGTTCAAGAGTGGCTTGACACAAGGAATGCGACAGCTGAAACCCATGTCTTGCATACGTCTGTGCGTGGTGGTTCTTGAAGCACTGACTCCAGCTGCAGTCCACACTTTGTGAATCTCCCCCACAGTTTTAAATGGGTTTTCTTTCACAATCCTCTCCAGGGTGCGGTTATTCCTATTGCTTGTACACTTTTTTCTACCACATCTTGTCCTTCCCTTCGCCTCTCTATTAATGTGCTTGGACACAGAGGTCTGTGAACAGCCAACCTCTTCAATGACCTTTTGTGTCTTGCCCTCCTTGTGTAAGGTGTCAATGGTTGTCTTTTGGACAACTGTCAGGTCAGCAGTCTTCTCCATGATTGTGTAACCTACAGAACTAGACTGAGAGACCATTTAAAGGCTTTTGCAGGTGTTTTGAGTTAATTAGCTGATTAGAGTGTGGCACCAGGTGTCCTCAATATTGAACCTTTTCACAATATTCTAATTTTCTGAGATACTGAATTTGGGTCTTTCATTAGTTGTCAGTTATAATCATCAAAATTAAAAGAAATAAACATTTGATATACATCAGTCTGTGTGTAATGAATGAATCTAATATACAAGTTTCACTTTTTGAATGAAATTACTGAAATAAATCAACTTTGTCATGATATTCTAATTTTATGACCAGCACCAGTATATGCAGTGGTGTGCGCATTCGGGAGGCAGTTGTATTGTGCACGGCTTGTTTCTGGCCTCTGCCATCCGTGCATATATATATAAACATTACTAAACGAAGGCTGTATATGCGGTGGTGTTCATGTTCGGGCGGCGGTTGTATTGTGACCTGAAGTTTAGTTTACAGGTTGTGTTGTGTTGTTTGGGTGCCACCTACTGACTCTGGGAAGCTGCTGGGTTTGACTCTGGGGCGCTTTCGGTGCTGTGCGCGTGCGCTTTCGGTGCTTCAGGCCTATACAACCTTCGTTTAGTAATATAGATGAGTATATCTTTTCTGGTAAAGATGGAAAAACCTATTTTTACTTTCTGGTTAAGTAACACCATCAGTAACACCATCAACTATATCAAATATAATACATCATGATCCTTTGGCAAGGCTGAATTTAATGTGGCACCCACACCTAATGCTATTATAGGCTATATTCTGCTGCTAAAGTGTAAGATTTCCCCCCTTGGGCCTCGGCCATATCCTAGGAGGCAGGGAATCTGCTACAATGCGCAAGTGAAAAAGCGGGAAAACTGAGATAAATAATGAAATATAAAAAGATGGAACATCTTGCCATTTGCCTTCTTTGGTATATATACTGTAAGTCCAATTATTTGGTTGATGGATGTTGAACAGTTTAAGTCAGCAAGTTGGTAATGGAGAATTATGACTACTGTCTTTGCTGCCCACTCGTGCCCTGATATCAGATAAATGTTTTTAAGAGTGTCACTCAGTTAGGATAGACACAGCCTTATCAGATAGACCGGCTCATTGTAGCAGTTTTATAGAGAAACTTATTCTTTAGCTTAACTTTGGCTGAAGTGGAAGATTTGATGATGTTAAGTTTCTTTCAAAGGTTTCAACTCAGGCCTTAAGCTACAGTGCCAAAGAAAAAGACGGCAATGACATTGTAATTCTACATGTTGCTTCTAATTTACGTGGTGTCACAACTATATGCATTTATTCAGCAAATACCACACTCATTCGTTCTATATTGCATCTTGTTGTGGACCACCTTCAAAAGTAATCCATAATTATAGGCCTGTCTGGTAACTTCAGAAACCATTTCCTATAATATCAATATGAGCTCATAAATGAACACTCAGGCAGACATCTTTCTATGGCCCTGTTTCTAAAGGTAGCAAGTTCAAAATTAATTTTGTATTTCTTTTTTAAGGCATAGTATTCATATTAACTTGAGTGCACGTCACTTGAAAGAATTCACAATAAAATAGTTATATGATTTAAAACCATTTTCTTATATAAAATATTTAAAATATCACATGTGCATTCTTAATATTGTATAGAAATATGATATGTAACAGATATAGATACGCAGATATGTAACTTTTGTTTATTCACCTCTAAAATGTGCCACTATCAGTGAAATATTTACAGTCCCTGAATTCAAGTTAGCAGTAAATACTCTACATTAGAGAAAAGGGTTTTATGAAATCATGAGAGAGGGGCAAAAAAGGAATACTATGAACCGGTAATTTAATTTATATGACTCAAAAGTTAATAAATAATCTAATCAAGATATATTAGGATATATGTTAACAGCCATGCCAAGGAGATTTTGAAATGGTGTTCCTTCCAAAACTATTCAATCTCCTCAACAAATAGGTCCACACAGCCAAATGAGTTTTCTACATGGTCCCTCTTATCCCTGTACCAACAAAAGTATGTTGAGTAAAAATGAAGACATTTAAATACATGTGAAAAAAAGATGACAAGTATAACAATACATTTATCTCATGACAATGAAGAAATAATGTTAAAAATCTCTTCTAATTTATGCATTTTCACACAGGTTTCATTGAAGAAGCCCAAATATTTATCCAATTTAGTAGACTTAATGACAGCATAATGTGTTACTTCTGGTTCTATTCTGTTATAGAAGACTGCTGCCCCACTTTAACTGCTCTGTCCTTCAAAGACTTTTTTAAAACATTTTAATCTTAAGATTAACTTTCTTGTTTATAAACATGGTATATCACTCTATTTTTTTCTCTTTATTCTGATATTTGATTCTTTCTTAATGAAATTGTGTTAAAGGTAATTGGTTATTTTGGTTAATTCAAAAATTATTCAAATATATGGTGATTATTACTACTAATATCAATTATCTTTCATCTAAAAATATTTTTAGCCTGACAGATCAGTATTTTAAACTGAGAATATGTAGGATTTTATTGTTGTTATTATCACTTTTGCTTATGTTTTTTTTTTTTAATAAATTTTTAGAAGTATATTATATTTTTCCATTGGAATGATTGTTCAGATTAATACAGACACTACTCAAGTTTGGAAAAGATTAAAGTGCTGCCTACAGACTAGGCCTGTCCGATTACATCTTTATTTTGAATTTATTAAAAAAAGGTATTGTTCTAAGGTAAAAACTGACATTTCATTGTAAAGGAATGGTTGTTTGCTTTACCCACACTCATTTTGACTTCAGGTTACTCCAAACAAGCTATGCAATGCTGCTATATTTTACAGATAGTTTTTGCACATCACTTCTACAATCTGCCTTTTTGTAAATTTGAATGTGTAACTTGTTATAATTAGCTTGTTATCTTCATTAATAAACCTAACAGCCAGACTCCTCCTACTTTGTAGTTTTTTTTTTCTCCTATTACTCTGCACTTTGATTTACATTTATACACAAAGCAGATTTTCTTTAGTGCCCAAAAAGTAATGCTAAGACCTCCTCATTATTGCAATTGGAAAATAACTAACAATTCTGATTTTTTTTTTTATTATAAAACTTTAAAATCCCCACTTTAAAGAATCTCATGAGTGTCAACCAACTTATGTGGCTGCTGGCTTGACAGATATTTCCTAGAACAATGAAGTGTAAATACAAGTATTTAGTCCATCTTTATATTGCTACATCTGTACAAGAGGAAAAAAAAGTAGACCAGTTGTGTGGATAATGACTTGATGCTGTGGCAATATCACTTTTTCGGGTGACTCCACAGCTGCTTAATTGCTTTTTATTGTGAGCACTGCAATATAAATAAACTTTTACTCTGTTGCTGCCCTTTGTAAATCTTTAAAATTATTAAACAAATCTGCCTGTGACCTGCCTGCGTCTTGCCTGTTCTTTTACTTCTCTCACTATTCTCATGCTGACTCTGTCTTGATAATTAACCTGTAATCCTCTAGAACTTGTACCGTTCAGCTTCATTGGCGTAAACACATTATCCATTACCCCCTTGCACTCAGGTCTTCCTAGGGAGGTGCCCTACACCCTCAAAAAAGGTACTATCCCCTGGGCTCAATCTCAGCCCTGCTTCCCATTCCTCACAGCTATAAATGCAGCAGCAAGACACGTCACAATGCATTTGTAATGCAGGATGTTAGTTGTTTGCCTTTTGGGGGGTGGGGGGGAGAGACGCCAAACAGAATCCTGAGCTCTTTCATCATTTCCAGTGCATACTCCCCCACCTGTCATGACCTAACCTCATGTTAGTTGAGCGTGGCAAGAAGGACAGAAACAATATTTTCATAAGCGAATCATGCTTTAAAGAGACATGAGTCAAAAAAAAAGCATCAATATTTGAAATAATCCAGCAAAGTTACCATAATACTGAAGTATAAACAAGAATTATTCATGTAACACACAGATCTGTTAACCTAAGTTAAATGTTAAATATATTCAAATATCTACTTACCTTTAAATATTAATACCTTATTTTTTGGCTAATATGACAGCCCCACTACAGATGTATTGATTGTTTGATTAATTGATTGATATATATATATTTTTTAATTTTCAGAAATTGTACAGATTTTATATGGGCCAAAAAAGCCAAATGTCACCGTGGGGTCAACTAAAGTGCTAACTGTTTGATTACTGTGACCTATTCTTAGAGGGTAACTTTGCAAGACCACTTAGAGTCGACTTCATGATATGTCAGTTTCAGTCTATTCAGTTAAATGCTTTAACTTGAATTTTAGACTTCTGAATTCCATTACACACAACAAAACTGGAGTTCTTCATTAAACTAGTGTTTTCTGTACGTTATCATTTTCCTTTTTCTTTTGGTTAGGTTGAATGTTTATAGTATTACTATTCCATTTCTTGTTTTCAGTTCATCTTCATTATAAGAAAGGCAGGCTTGCAGTGCATGGCACCACATGGTAATGTTTTCTTTATTCTCCTGCCTATCTGTATCCAGTCCTTTTTAGTTTGTGCCAGTGCATTTTTCTCTATCTTTCAGGCAAGTGAGCACATTATTGCTGGCATGATAAACCATTTTATTCTAATTTTTGCTATAGTGAGCTCTTCTCCTAAGGGCTTCATGTGAAAAAGTGGCATTGCAAATGCGATATAACTGCATTGTTCTAGTAAAACTACTTGCTTACAGCTGAAGTTAAGCATGTGTCTGCTAACATTTATAGGCTGTGGCATTCACATTATACAGTATAGTGTAATTGTCCGTGATGAGACATCCATACACTAATCACCACAAAAAAATACTGCCTCAGTTTTGTGCGCTTTCATGTTTGTTTGTTAACAAGTCTTTGTAGTAATACAAATTTGAAAAAGGGCTGTTCTGAATTGCCTACAGGTAGGTAGGCTGTGTCTGTAAATATCAATGCAGTGTCTTTTTAAACTGTACAAATATCCAGTGTTTTTAGGCACTGTGCTTGCTGCTGAAGGATATTATGTTAGGAAGGAAATTGTTTTTAACGTTTCCTTTTGTTCAGTTCTCACTATTGCTAGTTATGTGTATTTATGTGTTTGTTTTTATAAACGCAATCATTGGGTCTTTCCTCGTAGCCAATCTGCTTTTTACTGTGTGACTACAGTTCTACCATCTTTTACACTTCTTGCACTTTTTCAAGTCAAAACTTTTGTGCTCTGTTTAATCTTTCCAAAAATAAGACACCGCTGGTACTATAACTTCTTCTAACTTCTGTAATATTGATTTAAACTTGTATGCTAGTTGAAAAATAAATAATGCTTCAGTGTTGGTTAAAGACATTTTTAAATGTATTTCTTCAGTGTTCATCATTGTCAAATAGTATACTATACATTCTTCTGGTATAATCCATTTGAGGATTTTTCTTTTTGATTTTTAACATTAACTCCTTAATCCAGTCCATTTGGAGTCATATACTGTAAATGAGCTGTTTATGGCCCTCTTGCATCAGAACTGGAGTCAGAGTTGCAAAAGTCTTATCTAACTCGAGCACTTCAGTCTAAAGTGCTTTAAAGTAAGCAGTACTCCAACTTTCTCATCTGATGGTTTTTAGTGTGTAACACATCAATAAAACAACTTAATTGGAGAATGTTAACACCCACACCAACAATTGCACAGGTGAGGCCACATAATTTATGATACGTAGCATAACCAAAACCTGTTAATAAAATTATGCAGTAACAGTGAATACCATCACACAGAGTGCATGTAGCACATGTGTTATACACACATTTGATTTATATGTGGGAATGTTTTGAATCCCATTCACACTGATACTCTGAATGCTACCATCTGCAGTGGTTTTCCAAGGAATTTGCTCCATCATAAAAGAAACAGTAGTGTGCTTCTTCACACTACAATTTTACTTGCCATTAAAGGGTTAGGTCTTTGGGCAATCTTACCAGCAGAGGGAAAGCATGGTCCCATATGTTGAGCTGTTGTCATCTCTGGCATTTTTTCCTGGCCTTAAGTTTTTCTTGGCCCATCAGGCTATGTGTATTTGCTCATTGCTGAAATGCTTACTCTCTAGTTCAGGGGTGCCCAATGTGTCGATCGCAATCGACCGGTAGATTGGAAAAGGGAGTGCAGGTAGATCGTGTTGCATTCAAAAAAATTTTTTTTTAAATGTTAGTCTATCATATATCCTCCCTATATAGCATTTGCCACTTGATTTACATACAGGGCGGCCAGTCTGAGAGCCTTCTAAACACACTGGTCATCCCGCACACACAATCAAACGCGCAAGCTACTGCAAAACTCCGGCTATCTAAGTGATCTAGTTAGACTTCCAATTTATATCTACTAAAGAAGGGATTTTAAAAAAAAAATTGTTATTTATGGGCTGGATGTGGAATTGGAAGAGGATTTTTTTTCTCTCACAATGTCACAATCGAAGTGCGTTTGTCTGATTTGTCAATCTATCATTGCTATTCCAAAGAAGGAAAATGTGGAAAGGCACTTTCGAACTGTTCATAAAAACTATGAAACTGACTTCCTTCTGAAAAGCGATCTGAGAAAGAGAAAGGAAAGGGAACTAAAATCGCAGTTGAGATGCAATGAAAGGCGTGTGCGCAACTTGACAGCATACGCTACAGAGCCGATTGAAAATTGCCTGTCAGACTTTATCTAATGGAAAAAAAGTAACGATTCAAGTGTTGCCCAACGTAGCGGAGTAAGAGTAGCGTTTCTTCTTCACAAATGTACTCAAGTAAAAGTAAAAAGTATGGTGCAGTAAACTAGTCTTAGAAGTACAATTTTTTTAGAAAGTTACTGAAGTAAATGTAACTTACTACTACCCCCCTCTGATACTCAGTATATATATGTGTGTGTATATATATATATGTATGTATGTATGTGTGTGTGTGTGTGTGTGTGTGTGTGTGTGTGTGTGTATATCTATCTATCTATATATATATATATATATATATCTATATATATATATATCTATATATATATATATCTATATATATATCTATATCTATCTATATATATATATCTATCTATATATATACTAATAAAAGGCAAAGCCTTCACTCACTCACTCACTCATCACTAATTCTCCAACTTCCCGTGTAGGTAGAAGGCTGAAATTTGGCAGGCTCATTCCTTACAGCTTACTTACAAAAGTTGGGCAGGTTTCATTTCGAAATTCTACGCCTAATGGTCATAACTGGAAGGTATTTTTCTCCATTAACTGTAATAGAGTTGAGCTGGAAAGACTTGGGGGCGGAGTTTCGTGTGACATCATCACTCCTCCCACGTAATCACGTGAACTGACTGTCAACGCAGTGCGTAGAAAACCAGGAAGACCTCCAAAAGCGCTTAAGAAAACATGCATTATATAATTGAGAAGGCAGCGAAACAATAAGAAGCGAGCGAGTGACATATACTACCATATTCATGAGTGCTGCTACCTCGGAAAGAATGCAAGGTGTAAACCTAAACTTTAAATTAAGTTCATAGACAGGCTACCGCTGGCGTTTCACATGCCCACAGGTAATGCGGGATACAAGTTTAATGAGAGAACGCAGGATATAAACGAAAGTTTTGATCACTTTGTAACTAAGTTCAAATTGTAGGTGAAGGGGTGTGCTTATGCAAATTCCGAGACTGTGTTTGTGGGGGATTGACAGTTAAGGCGGGTGGGGGAGTCACGTCATCATCTCCCCTCCCATTCATCTCATTTCGCTCTGAGCTGAGCTCCGCGGCTAACGCCGTCTTCCGAAGCAACTTCGTCAGACTGCCACCAAATACTCACAGAAAAATCCACAAGTTAATACACACGCTGTCTCTAGAGTTTCTCCACACTGAATCCTCCAGGCACTACTTACAAAAGGTCACATTGACAATCGTGTTACGTTATTTTTAAAATCTTTCCTTTTCTTAGCACAAGCACAGCTGAGAAGCTTCGATGCATGTGCTCCATAACGCGTTAAAAAAATAATGCATTTAATCACACTTTGCATTACAAGCAAAGGGGAGCTTTTGTCAATGCATGATTTCCTGGTACACCGATTACATTGATCAGTGCATCCCAATTCATTTTACCCTCGCACCACCTTAGTTTGAGAAGAAGTATGAAAAAATATGAGGTTAACACAGATCACCAATTCAAGCTTTATTAATAATCGATTCGCCATCAATAATTGTTTTGGTAAAGCCATCCTCCTTCCATTTTATAATTTTTCCGCCACTAGCCATGATTAAATGAACGGTAAAAAGTAAGAGCAAAGCGAGGGTGACTTATTTAGGCAGGCATATATATGACAGCAACACTCATGACAATGTCAATCATGTTACGTTATTATTAAAATGTTTCCTTTTCTTTTTCATTACTTCTTTAACACACTACTTCTCCGCTGCGAGGCGCGGGTATTTTGCTATATATATATATATGAATGACCTCCAAAGAGCGCTGAGACTTTTGATATCATGAACGTGTCTGCAAAAACTGGGGTCTCCTGCCCAGCAAAAGTCGAGCAGCCAGCGCGATAGCTGTGCCGGCCTTTGAGGCGCTGACTGCGCTTCTGCCTTAAGTCAAAGTGAGCACTTTTAATTTTTTCATCCTCCCCTGCGCTATAGCCCAGACAAGTGCAAACACGGGACCCCTTTTCTACACCACGGCAAAATAATATTAAGGCGATTCACACTTTCTTTTGCACGTATATGATTATGAGGTCCTCAGCTCGGATTATGAAGACACGCACAGGAGTGGAGGACTGACAGTGCCATCACAGCCGATTAATGGCGGGGACGTCTCACCAGTCTACACAAGACCCACCGCGACTGTCCCCAAAAGGCGATCATAACGTCAGCGAACACATCTCTCTATACTATATAAAAGAAAAGGCAACTTTCCTTTCTTTACACCTTTTTCCTTTTATCCCAAACCAAAGCCTTTCTCTCTTAACACTGCAGAGGACACAAAACTAATTTTCTTTAAATGCCGGTAAGGCACATTACCAGAGGCACAAATTTGAACGTTCACATAGAAAATGTAATTTCAATGTACCTGTACTTCTTAAAACATTAATGTTTTACTGTTTAATAACTTATAGACTATAATTTATTATTTTTCCCTTGCACTCAGTGACCAAACCTATACATACACTTATAGATATACACAACATATACATATAGATAGATAGATAGATAGATAGAGATATATATATAGATATAGATATAGATATAGATATAGATATAGATATGAGAACAACACTCATATCAATGACAAAACAATTACATTAACAACCATGTTACGTTATTTTTAAAATTTTTCTTTTTCGTACCTTCTTTAACACACTACTTCTCCGCTGTGAAGCGCGGGTATTCTGCTAGTATATGTATATATGTGTGTATATATCTATATATATATATATGTGTGTGTGTGTGTGTATATATGTATATGTATGTATATATGTATATTGGTTTGGTGTTTTTCCGGCCCCGTATATAGCATACAATCCACAATATTTCAAATAAACAACAGGATAAATATAAACAAAACAGTTCATATGCGCGACGCCTTTCAGAGGCGTCGGCGGCCATTTTATGGAGGAGGGGCCGGAAGTGGAGGAATGCTGGGAAGGAACCGTAAGGGAGGATGGGACGTCAGGAAAGATGGCGGAGGAAGGGCGGAAGTGGACGTACTGCGGGCAGGCTTTGATTGCGGATGCGTCTCTTTTTCTGGAAGACAAAGGAGAAAGGTTAGTACCCCGCCACTCCCCGCCGGCGAATGTCTTTCAAAGTGGTTTAAGATCCATCCGCGGCCTCCTACTCGCGCATGCGTGACATGACCCCCCCCTTAGCCCAAGACCGTCAGGTCGGGCGGACCTAACCGAGAGGTCATGCATGCGAGTGAGAGCATTGGCGTGAAGGCCGCCGCGGCGATAAGTGACCGCGAACTTATAGGGCTGTAAGTCCAGAAACCACCTGGTGACCCGCGGATTCAACTCTTTGTGGAGGGACATCCACTGAAGCGCAGCGTGATCAGTCACCAGAGTGAATTCGTGACCCAACAGGTAGTACCGGAGATAAGTCACGGCCCACTTAATGGCCAGGGCTTCCCTCTCCCCTGCCGCGTACCTGGCCTCTCAGTCCAGCAGTTTCCGGCTTAGGTACATCACGGGGTGTTCAACACCATCGACGCTTTGGCTCAACACGGCGCCCAGGCCTGTGTCAGAAGCATCGGCCTAGAGGATAAAAGGCCGCCCAAAATCAGGGGTGCTTAATACAGGTGCCGACGTTAGGGCCTTTTTCAGGTCATTGAATGTGTGTTCCACTTTGTCGTTCCATACCACATGCAGGGGAGCGCCCTTCTTTGTGAGATTAGTCAAGGGTGCTGCCCTTTCGGAGAAACGGGGTACGAACCGGCGGTAGTACCCGCCAGCCCCAAGAAAGCCTGCACCTGTCTCTTGGTATTCGGACGGGGCCATTCCAGGATGTCTTTGACTTTGGAACATTGGGGTCTCACCTGTCCTCGTCCCACAAGGTAGCCTAAATACTTAGCCTCCTTTAAGCCAAAAAAACACTTAACGGGGGTTAATGCGGAGGCCGGCCTTAGCCAGTGTCGCGAGGACAGCAGAGACCTGCAATAGATGCTCCTCCCAGGTGCCGGAATAGATGACGACGTCATCCAGGTAGGCGGCACTATAGGACTGGTGGGGCTTCAGCACTCTATCCACCAGATGCTGAAAGGTCGCTGGGGCTCCGAGCAGCCCAAATGGGAGGACCTTGTATTGCCAATGTCCACTAGGGGTGCTAAAGGCCGTCTTTTCTTTTGCAGATGCCGTTAAGGGAATTTGCCAATACCCTTTCGTCATATCAAGAGTAGTCAAGTACCGAGCCGCACCCAGCCGCTCGAGCAGGTCGTCAATGCGGGGCATCGGGTAGGCGTCGAACGTTCTACCAGCCCATCTGTTTGGGGGTGGTAGACAGACGTCTTCAGGTGCTTTATTCTCAGTAATTTGGCAACCTCCCTGAACGTATCCGAGGTGAAGGGAGTACCCTGGTCCATGAGGACTTCTTTGGGGATACCCACTCTCAAAAATAGGTTGACTAATTCCCGTGCGATATTCTTGGTGTTAGCGGAGCGCAGGGGAACCGCCTCTGGGTATCGGGTTGCATAATCTGCCATGACCAATATGTACTTGTGGCCGCGGTTCGAGGGTTCCAGGGGTCCTTCTAGGTCCACCCCTACTCGGTCAAACAGGATGTCTAACAGGGGTATTGGGACGAGAGGAGCACGGTCCCTCCTAGGAATCTGGCGAATCTTACTTTCAGGACAGGATTGACAGAAGCGCCGGACCTCCTTGTTGATCCCGGGCCAGTAAAAGCGGAGCTTGATTCTCTCCAGTGTCTTCTCGGCCCCGAGGTGGGCACCTAGGAGGTGAGCGTGAGCTAGTTCACATACCTCCCGCAAGAAGGTACGCGGCACTAGCAACAATTTCCGCACCTCACCCTTGTGGGTTGCCACCCGATAAAACAGATTATTTTCCAGCACAAAGAAGGGCTCGCGTGGCATGGAACCGTCAGCTTGTGAGCTGCCTGGAAGAACAATCGCATTCCGGGCAAACCGCAGGGAATCGTCATTCCACTGCTCCCTTTTAACACTAGAATTACCAGAGCCTACGAAAAAACTCGTAATTCCGTCCCACCTTAAACTGCTTCTTAAATCCCTTCACACCTCTCCGCCAGCGTCCTTTGTTCTCTAAATGTGCTGATAAAGAGAAGCCGGCTATTCCATCCCCCCACCAATTTAGAACGTGCACGAACTTCTCTCAGCTCATGCCTTGATTGAGTATCTGGGAGTGAAGTGGAGTTTTAGAGTGAAATAATAGATCGTTGTTTGGAACACACGCATTTCATGTCTGTTCCGTTTCTACAGTAATCTGTGTCAACACATTGTTAAAACAGAAACTTTTTTTATATTCTAGTAGTAGATGACAAAATGTAGGCATAAACTATATAATGTATGAAGCCTGAAGTCCAAATAGCAAAGAAACATTTTCACAAGAATAACACAATTGCACTTTTATTCAAACATATAACTGCAGAAAGAAAACGCCGCCTTAACATGTGACATTGACACCAGTTTACTATAACTGACTCTGTGGTTCAATAGATACAGCCCCGCTTGAATCAAGAGGTCACGGGTTCGATCCTCGCCCCTCCCTTTTGAGAAGTAAACTGTTCTTAGTCTTACTGTTTTAGAATAAAACATACATTTGATTTCAGTCTGTAACAGCCGGTGCAATTTATGATCTTTGTAAAGGTTAGCTTTTTTTTTTTATTCACTTTTCACTCTCTCAGTCGCGTTCAGAATCAATCCATACAACCCCATCTGACACGGCTGTTTTCACTAAAGGCGCTATAGCTCTGCAGTGTACCACGATGCATACTAACGCCCGGTTCTGACACACAAGCGCTGGCGAAGCTGCCTTCTTATCTCACCGTCACTTGCTTTTCTTTTTATTCAGTTTTATTGAGTGTTCCTGCCAGTCCCGCATGTTGCTGTATGCTTTTTCTTTTGCACCCAGGACATGCAGAAGAAAGAATGGTAAAGACCAGTAACCGGCTATATGCAATCATCAGACACTCCCCATCTGCCCGTGTCGTTCAAACACAGGAACATATATTGGTGTAAAAGTATAACAAAAGTGCACTTTTATTCAAGTGCACTTTTTCCATCATACTTTTCCTGTAAGAAGCAGTGTACACACTTCTCTCTATGCTGTGGTTTCTATTACACACCTGAAAGAAAGAGACAATACATATGAACATATCCATAGCATATTAGCAACATGCGGGGACTGGCAGGAACACTCAATAAAACTGAATAAAAATCAAGTGACGGTGAGATACGAAGAAGGCAGCTTAGCCAGCGTCTGTGTGTCAGAACCGGGTGGGGCGTTAGTATGCATCGTGGTACACACAGAGCTATAAGCGCGTCTGTATTCTGTTTCTTTTGTACTCCAGGGCACGCAGAGGAGAGAATAGTAAAGAGCAGTAAGTTCGGCGCTATATGCAATCATCAGACACTCTCCATCTGCCCGTTGTTTTGTTATACTTTTCAATACTTTTTATACTGCTCAAACGGGCATGCTCAAAAAATACACGTGTAATGCCACGAAAAGTGCGCAGACACTTCATTTACGCAAACAAAACAAGTGCACTTTTATTCAAAACTACCTGTATAACCGAAGAAAAAGCAAGATACAGTAGGCGATTGATACGACATCTTGCATGGTGCAATGCTAAGTGAAGATTTTCATTCCGTGCTATATAAAATCATCACATTCAAATATTAACAGTTCCCACACACCCAAGGACCGTCCTTCCTACATTTACGACACGTGTACTTGTTGCCGTGTACACACCTCTCTGTGCTATGGTTTCTATTACACTGAATGAGCACCTGACGAAAGTGGGTGTGTGGGAACTGTTAATATTTGAATGTGATGATTTTATATAGCACGGAATGAAAATCTTCACTTCTTAGCATTGCACCATGCAAGATGTCGTGATCAATCGCCTACTGTATCTTGCTTTTTCTTCTTCGGTTATACAGGTAGTTTTGAATAAAAGTGCACTTGTTTTGTTTGCGAAATGAAGTGTCTGCGTGCACTTTTCGTGGCATTACACGTGTATTTTTGAGCATGCCCGCTTGAGCAGTATAAAAAGTATTGAAAAGTATAACAAAACAACGGGCAGATGGAGAGTGTCTGATGATTGCATATAGCCAAACTTACTGCTCTTTACTATTCTCTCCTCTGCGTGCCCTGGAGTACAAAAGAAACAGAATACAGACGCGCTTATAGCTCTGTGCTGTACCACGATGCATACTAACGCATTCACCCGTTCTGACACATAGACGCTGGCTTAAGCTGCTTTCTTCAGATCTCACCGTACTTGATTTTCTTTTATTCAGTTTTATTGAGTGTTCCTGCCAGTCCGATCTGACGCTGTTCGCTTTTCAAATAATATTGTATTAGTGCATATATTTTCACATATATTGTCTTTCTTTCAGGTGTGTAATAGAAACCACAGCATAGAGAGAAGTGTGTACACTGCTTCTACAGGAAAAGGTGATGGAAAAAGTGCACTTGAATAAAAGTGCACTTTTGTTATACTTTTACACCAATATATGTTCCTGTGTTTGAACGACACGGGCAGATGGGGAGTGTCTGATGATTGCATATAGCTACCGGTTACTGGTCTTTACCATTCTTTCTTCTGCATGTCATGGGGTGCAAAAGAAAAAGCATACAGCAACATGCGGGGACTGGCAGGAACACTCAATAAAACTGAATAAAAAGAAAAGCAAGTGACGGTGAGATACGAAGAAGGCAGCTTCGCCAGCGTTTGTGTGTCAGAACTGGGGTGGGCGCTGTTAGTATGCATCGTGGTACACTGCAGAGCTATAGCGCCCTTTAGTGAAAACAGCCGTGTCAGATGGGGTTGTATGGATTGATTCTGAACGCGACTGAGAGAGTGAAAAGTGAATAAAAAAAAAAAAAGCTAACCTTTACAAAGATCATAAATTGCACCGGCTGTTACAGACTGAAATCAAAAGTATGTTTTATTCTAAAACAGTAAGACTAAGAACAGTTTACTTCTCAAAAGGGAGGGGCGCGAGGATCGAACCCTGCGGACCTCTTGATTCCTGCGGGGCTGTATCTATTGAACCACAGAGTCAGTTATAGTAAAGTGGTGTCAATGTCACATGTTAAGGCGGCGTTTTCTTTCTGCAGTTATATGTTTGAATAAAAGTGCAATTGTGTTATTCTTGTGAAAATGTTTCTTTGCTATTTGGACTTCAGGCTTCATACATTATATAGTTTATGCCTACATTTTGTCATCTACTACTAGAATATAAAAAAAGTTTCTGTTTTAACAATGTGTTGACACAGATTACTGTAGAAACGGAACAGACATGAAATGCGTGTGTTCCAAACAACGATCTATTATTTCACTCTAAAACTCCACTTCACTCCCAGATACTCAATCAAGGCATGAGCTGAGAGAAGTTCGTGCACGTTCTAAATTGGTGGGGGATGGAATAGCCGCTTCTCTTTATCAGCACATTTAGAAGACAAAGGGCGCTGGCGGAGAGGTGCGAAGGGATTTAAGAAGCAGTTTAAGGTGGGACGGAATTACGAGTTTTTTCGTAGGCTCTGGTAATTCTAGTGTTAAACGAGGCAGGCGTGGACCGAAATTGGTGGTCCAAATTGCTCAGGTTGGCGGAAGTGTTCCCTGGCTCGTCCCTTCCCCGGTGGATGCTTCCGGGTCAGAGTCCGTCGCCTGAGAAACTTCCCCTGAAGTGCCTGCGCCATTTTGGCTTGCCTCAGAGCATGGCGTGGAGACCGCGGGAAGGGTGCCTCACCCCCTCATAACCAGATCTAGCGAGGCCCCGGGAGCAGTGTTCATCTTACCGCTTTTCCTGTGCGACCAGTCTTGTCCCAAAATTACTGGATAGGGGGGATCGGGCAACACCGCGACCGTCAAGTTGGAAACTTGCCCCTTCCATGTGATGTAACAGCGTGCGGAACGGTAAGACTTGGTCTCCCCATGCACACAAGTGACTTGCAAGTGCTGCGTAAGCCACTGTCACGGTAATACGTAACGGCGAGCGACAATTGTAATGTTGCTGCCGGAATCAAATAGTGCCACCACCGAGTGCCCGTTTAATAACACCACTCCCGTGTTTGGACTTGCCAGCGGGTGCAACGGAGTACAGTACCTTTTGGCAGTGGCCCAGGTGCAGTCCATCGGCTCCGTTGGGGTGTTGAGGGGACAGGTCGGCAGTAGATGGCCGGTCTCGCCGCACTTGTAACAGCGCGGGGAGGCCAGCTTTTCTTTAGGCCTCTGCGGTGCTTCCGCAGCGTGTCAAGAGGGCTCGGGAGTGGCCACCCGTCCCTGTCGGTTCCCACGAGCGTGCCTTTCCGACCCCCCGGCTTGTTAGACCGCAAGCTGACGCTCCAGGACTTCCAGGAGGCCTGGCATGTCCTTATAAGAATGGCGCCGGACCTGCTGGGTGCTACAGGCCACCTGTTCTACGACCTTCCGGGCTTGGGGACCTTCGGGCCGTAACCAGCGTCCCATTTTGCCCCAGAAGTCGAAGGTCTCCGGGTCATACTGCCAACTCCGCCATTCGGTCGCCTGCTGGCCCGGCGTGATGCCGTAGCGTGCCAGGATCTCCTGTTTTAGGAGGTCATAACTCGCGGCCTCCTCCTCGGGGAGGTCGTAATAAGTCCGCTGCGCGGGTCCCTTCAGGTAGGGCGCTAGAATGGACGCCCACTCGGACCGCTGCCACTCGTTCCCGGTGGCCGTCCGTTTGAAGATGCCCAGGTAGGACTCGATGTCATTCGCCTCTGTCATGGGCACCAGAGGCGGAGGCGTTGGACGAGGCGGATCGGGTCTTACCCTTCAGGCTTCTGCCAACCTGGCCTTTGTTTCCTCCAACTCGCGAGTGGTTGCGGCTTGCGCCTGCTGCAGGGCCAGGATCTGGGTATTCATCCCCTGCAGCACTGTGTTAAG
The DNA here is from genome assembly GCF_016835505.1 of Polypterus senegalus. Classification (NCBI taxonomy): domain Eukaryota; kingdom Metazoa; phylum Chordata; class Cladistia; order Polypteriformes; family Polypteridae; genus Polypterus; species Polypterus senegalus. Next base: position 187,229,863 of record NC_053154.1, read on the forward strand.
GTCTTGCCCTTCAGTCATCTCTCTCGGGCTCTAAATCCTGCCGACTACGCCACTGTAAAAGAAGCAATAGACAATATAAAGGTTTGGGGTTTTTCCGGCCCCGTATATTGCAGACAATCCACAATATTTCAAAAAAAGAACAGGTCAAAATATAAACAAAACAGTTCATATGCCATTTTATAGAGGAGGGGCCAGAAGTGGTGGAATGCTGGGAAGGAACTGTGAGGGAGGATGGGACTGCTGACGTCAGGAAAGATGGCGGAGGAAGGGCGGAAGTGGACGATCATGGGGCAGGCTATGATGGCGGAGCCGCCTCTTTTCTGGAAGACAAAGGAGAAAGGTTAGTACCCCGCCACTCCCTGCGGCGAACATCTTCAAGCGGTTTAAGATCCGTCCATGCCTCCTACTACAAGATGCGTGACAATATATATACACACACACACCTATCTACATTGTGTGTGTGTATGTATATATATATATATATATATGTATATATATACATATACATACATACATACATACATATATATAATTCGTAACACAAATAGTAACACATACTATATAGCAAAATACCGCGCTTCGCAGCGGAGAAGTAGTGTGTTAAAGAAGCAATGAAAAAGAAAAAGGAAACATTTTGAAAATAACGTAACATGATTGTCAATGTAATTGTTTTGTCACTGCTGTGAGTGATGAGTGTTACACACACACACATAAACATATATATATATATATATATATATATATATATATATACATATCTATATATATATATATATATATATATATATATATACACATATATATACATACATACACACACATATATACACACAAATACATATATATACATATATATATACACACACACACATATATAAACATATATACATATACATACATATCTACATATATACACACACAGCTATTTCGTATCAGTGCAATACGCTGCTTGTTAAAATGGATAACTCCGCCTTACGCGCAAGTCTGCGTGTATATTATGAACTATCAGTATTTGTTCAAGTTCTATTTAAATTTTAAATAGAAGGAATTTTTATTTAGTCGACAGAAATATCTTTGGTAGGAATGGTTAAAACAGACAGAAATATTATTCCTGAATAAATCAACTCAAACCTTAAACATCTTTATAATATTTTGCTCTCCATAAAAATATATCCTGTCAAAATTGTACAAATTCAAATATGAACATGCTGCATAACAAAACCTGGAAATATAAATAAAATGTGTTCCTTTCAGCAATAACAAATCAAATCATTCAGTTGTCTTTGCTCATATGTCATTTTAGAGCTGGACGCCTGGCATCTTTTTGGCAACAAGTTTGTTTATGTTTGGTGTGAGGTTCTGTGTTGTGGAGATTCTCAGGATGGATTGAAGGTGCTCATCAGTGAGGCTTACTCCTGTGTGCTGTTTTGTTAGTCTTTATCACTGAGAAGAGCTTCTCACACAGATATGTGCTACCAAATATGCACAAGGTTCGAGCCGCATGTAGACAGACTTTTTTTGTTCTTCAAAGTCACCAAAGCGCCGTGCAAACTCAGTGCGCTCAGTTTATCAGCAAAGTGCGTATTTGGGAACACCGCAGTGAAGACTTGGTTTAACATTACTTGGCAACAGGGAAAGTGGGGCAAGTTGCACTGGTGCATTTGTGTCTCCCATAAAAGCAGCTTCACTTGAAATCACTTTGTTATTGTGCACGGGTAAAACGTCCGCTGAAGTGTCAGATTCTTATTTAATTCTTCTGCTTTCTGTATCTTCTGCATTGCATTCAGGTCTTTCAGGTTACCCTGATGTTTTGTCTCATAGTGCCGTCTTAGATTAAATTCTGTAATTACAGCCACATTAGCTCCACAAATGAGACACACGGGCTCAGTAAACATATACTCAGCTTCCCATCGGTTTTTAAAGGCTCTATTTTCAGAATCAACTTTTCTCTTCAGCATCGTGTGAGCTAGCTTCGCAATAACTTGCAGCATCATAAGCTAGACTTGATTAACGCGGTAAGTGTTCGGCAAGGCAGTTGAAGCGCTGCATTATGGGATCTGTAGTTTATTGTGTTACCAGCGCTTCATATACCCGGCCATTAATAACAATAATACAGTATATAAAATGATCTCGGGGCGGATATAATTACACGCCGGGCTGGATGTGGCCCGCGGCCCTTGAGTTTGACACATATGGACTAAATAGAACTTGAAAAGATATATTTTTCAAATGTGATCGCAATTCAGATAGAGTTGACGCAGACTACAGCCTGCATGCCTCAATAAGTCATCCTCCCTCGCTCTTACTTTTTTACCGTTACATCTAATGAATACACTGAGTATGGCTTTACCAAAACAATCATTGATGGCGAATAATTCCATTATTCGAGTATGTAGATCGGGTATATATATATATATATATATATATATATATATATATATATATATATATATATATATATATATATATATATATATATATATATATATATATATATATATATATATATATATATATATATATATATATATATACCCGCATATCGAGACTAGTGTGTTTAAGAAGCTATGAAAAGAAAAGGGAACATTTTAAAAATAACGTAACATGACTGTCAATATACAGTAATTGTTTTGTGAGTTTTACTGAGTGTTGCTGTCATCAAGGATTTGATTATCATTATTTCTTTCAATCAGGTTCAGATTTGTAGGATGTGTTGTGTTCAAGTTTCATTCCGTGTTTGTCAATCATTGTAAAGATGACAGGTTTCATTTATCGATTCGTTTCTTACTGCATCAATAAACAGCTCGTCTTCTTCTTTATCTGAGACCCGACACACTGCATGCACAGGTTTTTTTTTACACCGTCTTCCTTTAGCGGGACATTGACTTTTTCCACCGTGTGCTTTGTTTCCACAGTAGCTGCATTTATGAATATGCTTGTATGTATCAGATGCTTCATATTTTTTTGCTGCCTTTTCAATTGTGTAATTCGTTTTTTGTTCATCGCTCTTTGGAACTGTTGCTTTTTGTCTGTGCACTGCATCAGTTCATGTGAGCCGCTCGGTGTACATGCATCGAAGTTTCCCAGCTGTGCTGGTGCCATGTCGTGCTATGTCCATGGCTGTATCTAATGTTACCGAAGTCCCGGCACTTAAAACTTTTTCTCGCAGTTTCGCTGAGTTTGTGCCAAACACCACCCTGACCATCTCATCTTCCTCTGCATAAGCACAGTCCTTCACCCGTGAATATTTACCCGTGGCAGTTTGCTATTGGATTGCCGCTGACGGACGGCCTTATATGGGCAGGCACTAAATTACAAACACCAGCGGCAGCCTGTCTATGAACTTAATTTAAAGTGTAGGTTTACATCGTGCTTTGTTTCCGAAGTAGCAGAACTCATGAATATGGTTTTATATGTCACTCGCTCGCTTCTTATTGTTTCGCTGCCTTCTCAATTATATAATGCATGTCTTCAGCGCTTTTTGGGCCTCTTCCTGGTTTTCTTCGTACTGCGTGATTACGTGGAAGGCGTGATGATGTCACACGAAACTCCACCCCCAAGGGTTTCAAGCTCATCTCCATTACAGTAAATGGAGAAAAACAGCTTCCAGTTATGACCATTACGCATAGAATTTCGATATGAAACTTGCCCAACTTTTGTAAGGAAGCTGTAAGGAATAACCCTACCGAATTTCAGCCTTCTACCTACACGGGAAGTTGGAGAATTAGTGATGAGTCAGTCAGTCAGTCGGTCAGTGAGTGAGTGAGTGAGTGAGTCAGTGAGGGCTTTGCAGTTTATTAGTATATATATGTGTATATATATATATATATATATATATATATATATATATATATATATATATATATATATATATATATATATATATATATATATATATATATATATATATATGACAGCAACACTCATAACAGTGACAAAACAATTGCATTGACAATCATGTTACGTTATTTTCAAAATGTTTCCTTTTCTTTTTCTTTCCTTATTTAACACACTACTTCTCCACGGCGAAGCGCAGGTATTTTGCTAGTCTATACTAATAAAAGGCAAAGCCCTCACTGACTCACTCACTCACTCATCACTAATTCTCCAACTTCCCGTGTAGGTAGAAGGCTGAAATTTGGCAGGCTTATTCCTTACAGCTTACTTACTTACTTTCGAAATTCTACACGTAACGGTCGATAATGGTCGACAACATCCGCCATGTTGAAGTTTCTTATTTATGGCCTCATCTTCACGAAATTTGGTAGGCGGCTTCCCTCGCTTAACCAAACCGATGTAATGACTTATTTTGATGGTATGACGCCACTGTCGGCCGCCATATTGAACTTTCCAACGTCACTAATTCTCCAACTTCCCGTGTAGGTAGAAGGCTCACCCTATCTTCACAAAACTTGGTAGGTGGCTTCCCTGCGCTAACCAAAACCGATGTGCGTACTTATTTCAGTGGTATGACACCACTGTCGGCCACCATATTGAACTTTCCAACATCACTAATTCTCCAATTTCCCATGTAGGTAGAAGGCTGAAATTCTACGCGTAACGGTCATAACAGTTGACAACGTCCGCCATTTTGAACTTTCTTATTTATGGCCCTATCTTCACGAAATTTGGTAGGCGGCTTCCCTGCGCTAACTGAAACCAATGTAATGACTTATTTCGTGGTATGATGCCACTGTCGGCCGCCATATTAAACATTTCAACGGTCTTTGTTACTTATGGGCCCATCTTCAAGAAATTTGGTACGCGGGTTCCCAACCCTAACTGAATCCTACTTACGTACATATATACGTCCATAGCCTCTCCGCTGTTTTATTGTTCATATATTACGATTATAGTTATTGTTTAGGTATTTTAGACTTAGTTTACATTGTTCAGGTACCCATTTCCTTTATCATTCCAACCGTACCCCCATTAACATGTCTATCGAGGTGATCACCATCGATCAAAGAACTGTCACTTACCAAGTGGTTTCCATGCCCGGAGATGGCACCTGCCTTTTCCATTCTCTTTGTTACATATTGCACGGCAATATCAGGCTCACTCTTGATATCCGGAGGAACATTGTGTCTTATGTATTGAATGACTGGGACAGGTTCAAGGTGTGGACTGATGACGGTACAGGAGATAATTATACTACACAGGAGCACTATAATAGTGAAATGCTTAAGCCTTTCACCTATGCATCTGCATGTGAGTTGATGGCTGCCACTGAATTGTTCGGTTGTCGCTTTCAAGTGTACCAAAATGGCCAAATATTTTACACCTTTCGACAACCGCCAATGCCTCTTAAACATCTTAGATTGACAGGTGACGATTTCAGTAGTGGACACTTTGATGTTTATGAATGTTTAAACTCTCAAAAGCTGGATGTGAAGTTATCGATGAAATCGGTTGTATACTTACAACGCTTAACAGATGCCGAATGTCTCTTCAACACAAGTCCTACAAATGCTGTCGTAATTGAAACAAACCATGAAACTCAAACCGATTATGACAGCAGCAATCCAAGCTGTGAGATTTGAAACAAGATTACTGTTCACATGGCTAACTGTACATTGCATGCTCAAGAGTAAGCTCAGCGCACAGCTTGGTCATATTACAACCGGAGGGCCGAACTCACAATGTGGTATACAAAGATATCCTTAACAAATAATTATTGGTATATTTTCCCTCAGTTTAAAAAGGTTTAATTTTATTCTTAATAAAAATTTTAAGGCAGTACTTTGCCGCTGCGAAGTGTGGGTATTTTGCTAGTTATTTATAAATGTTGTGGTAGATTTAGGGTTTCCTCGCACCCTTGTACCGTCAGACCACACGTCAGACACCAGATAAAAGTCCAATAATAGAATTTATTATAATACTAATGTGCACAAAGAACCCTCCTCTCCACAGTACTCCAACAAATACACAATAATCAGTAAACCAATCCCCCACTCCCAGACGCTTAGTCACCCTGCCTCCCAACTCAGCTCGCCGTCTGGGAGCTCCCACAGTCTTTTTATATCTCCTGACTCGGAAGTGTTCCTAATCCCCAGTCCATTTGGCTCTCAGTCACTTCTGGGTCAGGTACAAGTTCTTTTCTTGACCCCGGAATCACGTCATTCCTCTTGTCCACGTGGTGCTTCGGGCGAGGAAAATATCCATTACTCCTCCCTGCAGCGTCTCCTAGTGGCCCCCATGGCATCCAGCAGGGCTGTGCATAAAAACTCCATTGTCCATAATGCCCTGCTGGTCTTCTGGGGACCTCCATGCTGCAATGAGGGCTCCACCTGGCGGCTTGGGGGTATTGGCCGGGATAAACGGCTGGCCATTCTCCACAATGTAAATAAACACTTGTTGAAACACCACTATAACCAGTCTTTTATTTATTTATAAATTGTTCTTACTTTTTCGTTTCAGGTTTCAAGAATTAACAATTCAGTTATAGAACTTTAGCACCACACCCCTCCCCCACCCCAAAATGTATGCTTGAAGAAACTTCAATTGCTTTTGTAATTTACCTTCTGTATAAGTGGCATCTAAATTGTTAGTCCTTAAAGTCATACTTAGATACAATCCATGGGGGAGAGGAAGCCTTTTATACAAAAATAAAAATAAAAAATGTAAAGTCAATTCTTGTGGGGCTGTTGTCTGTTGCTGCCACTCATTCATTACTGTATATGTAGTGCCTAGCAAGAACAGAAAATATAAGATGCGATTTTTGCTCATCACTTGAAAGTAAAAGGTCACCTCTGAAAATGTTGCATTTATCTAGAATTAAAGGTTTCAATTTTAATGTCAAACAAAGATATTCCATTTTAACTTGACCATTGCTCCTTTTAGTTTACGGGAGCTTTTTATTTTCTTTTATGTCAGGTTATTTCCCTTTTTGCAAGTCTGTAAAGTATAATTTGGTTTACTGTTACTTTAGTGATTTTATAATTTATGTTTTCCTTATGCTACAAAATCATTGACATGCTGGAGGATGCATAATATTAGACATACTGTGTATGCAGTGAACTTTAAAAAGTTCAGATAACTTAAGAAACTGCAATAAAATAGGATATATTGTATAATGAGAGGAGGCCATTGGGTCGATATAATGAATATACACTGAAATAAACTGCTAGAAAAAGAAAGTGAATAATCTATTGAAGACTGATGAACAAAACTACAGGTTACTATGTAGAAAACTGTAATAATAAAAACTATTTTATTTCTACTTGGGATATCCTTTAGTGTTAGAGTTCAGTGTGAATTTAAGTTTCATTTATCAAACACCTCATTTAACTATGAGAACCCAAGTAAGTAGAGACCATCTAAATTAATTATTTTTGATTTTCAACACACTGAGTCATTCACTTTCAGTGTTTATTTCCCTGCTCCTCAGGTATTCAGTGGAAAGAGACCCGAATCTGAGTTTCAAGCTCAACCTACTACTACTTTCCGCAAAGTCACAACCCCTCCCCCACCAGAGGGTCAACAGGCCCTTACCTGCCTCATAAGCGAGAAGGACCTCACACTCTTTGAAAAGCTTGGAGATGGCTCCTTTGGGGTGGTAAAACGAGGAGAATGGTTCACACCAACTGGTAAAGTGGTAAGTTGATAAAAGAACATCTTTGAGAAATGCTGACAGCCAAGTGTAACTAAACTAATAATATTTGACTGGATTAAGAATTTTAACTTTGCACTAAGGCACTAATATATCAGGAAAGGAAATATGTTGCATTTAAATAAATAAAGAATGTGTAGTTGTAATTGTGGAAAAATAAGATAATCCACACTATATAAAATAATCAGGGTGGTTTACATTAATGTGCTACATTAATGTAGACTGTATAAACATAATTTAAAGAAGTAATTGAATTTAAAAGAAAAAAATACAAGGTTGCAATATATTTGTATAACTGAAATGTCAAAAAGCATCTTTAATTACTTTTTTACTAACAGCATCTACATTTCAGTAAGAATACTAGCCCTATTACCTTTATCCTCAACATTGCTAACTGCTTTATCTCATGTTTAAAAATTGTATCAATTTTTTTGACCTGTGTGACAATTACTAACAATTGGTTTAACACTAGAATCCCTGGAGCCTATGAAAAAAGTCATAATTCCGGTCCACCTTAAATTCCTTTACACCTCTTCATCAGTATCTTTGTTTTCCAAATGTGTCGATCAGCATTGGCAGGAAGCAGCATACTATCCCATCCCCCCACTGATATAGCTGAAGTTTTCCAAGCTCAAGTCTGTTTATTTGGGTGTGTGGTGTCCGGAATTGTAAAAGGTCAGGTTTGGGAGCGTGTATTTTTGGGCTTCAATTTTTACATATAAATATTCTTGAATAAAAGCACACTTTTTGTTATACCTTTTGTGCAAGTGTTTATTTGATATTTGGACTTCAGTCTTCACACATTATACACTTCACGTCCGCATTTTGTCATTATTATTACATTATGAAAAAAGTTTCTGTTTTAGTTGTGTTCAACATTTCTTGCCTCGCATTTCCTGTCATTCTACATTTACCCATATCATTGTAGACAAGGAACACACATGAAATGTATGTATTCCAAATAACAATATATCATTTACCCTATACGATTCCAGGCACCTCACACCTACATAAACAGACTTGAGTTGGGAAAACTTCAGCTGTGTCAGTGGGATGATGGGATAGCATGCTGCTTCCTGCCAATGCCGATTGACACATTTGCAAAACTAAAGACGCTGATGAAGAGGTATGAAGGAATTTAAGGTGGCCCAACATTATGACTTTTTTTGTAGGCTTCTGGAATTCTAGTGTTAATGAAATGCAAACCAGTACACAAAGTTCAGGATAGTACCCTGCTTTCGTAAGCTTGGACATGCAACACCCTCAGTTTTATATGGCTGCTGTTCCAGCTGAATTTTTTTGTTTCTATTTTTAGATAAGTGTTGCAGTGAAATGCTTAAAAACAGATGTTCTTAATCAGCCAGATGCTTTGGATGACTTCATCAGGGAAGTTAATGCTATGCACTCTCTAGATCATCAAAACCTGATCCGGCTATATGGTGTTGTACTCACACACCCCATGAAAATGGTAAGTGAACACTTTTTCAGTTTGAATAAAGCAAGCTATAAGGCTATTGCACAGTTATTTTTAAACTAATCTAACTTGATGTGGAATATTTGTATTCTGTTGAGGCTACTGTATAGTTGTTCCTAGAAGGTGTGGAAAAATTGGAACTATATTTATAATTTGACATCAGAATGTAAAATCAAAAAATACAAAACCCTACTATCTCCCTCAGCCTTTTTATACCCTTTCTAATATAATTAATTAGTTTTTCATAAAGTATGTTGGGATAGGTCAGCCAGTGGGCAGTGCAGGGCAGGAATGAAAGACAAGAACTGGAGCAGAGCCAGAAGAGCCTTAAAATGGACAAGAATGACAGGGGTACATGTGCTGGGATGTGAAATGAATTTGATAATGTTCCTGTGGACGCAAGAGGACAGAAAATTCTGCAGGTTCCTATGATGTTTTTGTTTAAATGTAAGAAAATGGTGTTGTAGAGGTGGTAAGGAGGCAGAGCACCTCATGAACAACAGAGACAGAGCAGTAGGCCCTTTACATGCTATGGAAGATGGTCAGTCTGTGTAGTAAATGCCACGAACAAGCCACAAATGTAAACCACTATTTTAGCTCTAGTTAGCACTATTTTACATGATAACACTCCATGCTAATGTTATCACTGTTCAAGTGCCTGCCATATTTGAGAATGTGAAATAGATTGCACTATTGCCAGCAGTAGTTGTTTGTGATAATCTCTAAGCCATCAGCCTTAAATGAAAAACAGAACTCATCCATGAAGGTGAACTGGCATTGCTTACAGCAGTCCAGGTTGCTCAAGCTTGACAAAAGTTGGCAATGGCAAGTGGCAATTTGTAGCCTTCATAGTTGGGTATAAGCCTAACATGATATCTCAACCTGGACATCTTATCTCATGAAGACCAATGTAGTGGGCTTTATTGAACTTTCTCAGTTGTTTATCTAACTAATGTGTAGTTATGGGCAAACATGTCTTGGTGTAGCAACTCTTATATGATCTGACTTCACTTTGAGTTTTCACTTTTTTATTTAAATGCATTGATATACAGTATGCTTGTTGCTTTAGTAATGACTGAGAGCACAACTGATATGTAAACGTGATCATTTGCATACCTGGCCAAGTTGATCTGTCATGCCGGCTTACTTGAAATTTAGAATTTTAAACCCAAATGATATCAGTTCAGTTTAGGCTTTTGGTTAACTATTGTGGAACCCTAATTGTAACTTGTGTTTGTAAGCAGTTTCTTTGGATCAAGATACGAGCCAGATAGTTTTTCATCAAGAGTTTATGATCAGGAAATGAAAATAATTTTCAACGTTACCAATAACTTCTTTTATTATGCAATGGAAATGAAAACATGTCACGGTAACAACAGGACTATTTTTATCTGGATGTAACTGATTTTTAATCAATAGATGAAAGATGCCATCTAGTGGATGTTAAGGAAATTGCTTCAATTTTTGGATAGCTGGTACTGCAAAAAGTATTGATATAGCAATAAAATCTTTAGTTTTGTTCTAAAAACTTTATATTAGAGCAACCTGAACTCAATTTAATAAACTAAGCTGTAAATAATTGAGCTATTACTAGCAAAGTGGTGTCCTGTTTCAGGTGTAAACCTAAATCAAATTAATTCATTATTTACATTTATACTTATATAATACTTTTCTAACCTACTCAAAGTCTAAGACTAATATGTCAGTAAAAGGCTAGTCATGATTGTAGGTCAAAATGGACATTACTCATTCTGCTAAGATTTTCATGGGATATCAGGCCTGTTAAAGTAGAATAGGGATGCAGGCATCTAGTTGCACAAACCCAGTTGCCCCTCTACAGACCTCTTAAGCCAGAAGGTGTGAAATGGACTCAAGCAAAAACAAAGACCTATAATTCAAGGAATGACACCTAAGATGGGCAGAAAAGCTTGACTATTAGAAGATACTTATTTTGTATCTGGAAGTGACTTTAATCCAATGAGGAGAAGGTTCAACCATCCTTTAAAACCACATGAGTGAGAAGAAAACAGAAGCAGTCAGTGGCATCTAGAAGTTCAGGGATTCACTCTAGGCACCCTCTCTAGCATTCTCTCAGGGAGGGGGATCTCTTCAAAATGACTCAAAACATCTGAATTGTGATCTCTGAACATAAAAGCTATGAGCCACTGCCTTGGAGATCCAGTCTGCCAAGCTAAGCACTGAGACCTGTCTACTTAGGAGCAGACATAACTTCAAGAAAGGAATTTCAGCATCCCGTGGCTCTGCCCGCATAGTAGTGAAACAGGACAAACTTTAAAAATAAATAAAAAACTTATTAAAAAAGAAAAATGTTAGTTTGTATTGAGAGGAATTTATATTGATAGCTTTCGTATCAGAGGGCCTCTTCATATACAATATGTTTGGTTTTGTTATCGGGGCGAGAATGTAGCTGTGATCTCTATACCAAAAATGTCAAAAGTTGGCATGGTATCTCTGGCCAAGTGGAAGGTAAGTACACTCCAACATCAAATGTTGCTACGGTGTCTGATCGTGTTCAGCTCTGATGGGAGAACATCCCCCACCTGGGGAGAAGAGCACATGGCCGTGATATCCCTGCCAATAATCAAGTACCCTGTAAAACACACACAGCTGTGAACTCTCTCTCAAAAACATTAAACTTTATTCTTTAACAATTACTAGAAGATAATATCTGCTGAGCAAACAGGTATCGCTAACTAAGTGGAGGCAAGGTACGCTCCAACACATGGCGAGAAGTAGATCGACTCCAACGGAGACTGGTGCGTGAGTGAAGATGGTCCAACCCGGCTCCCTTTCCTCAGCCTGCAGCCTGTCTCTCAAATAATTTGGTGCTGCAACCAAACTATAATACTTAGCGTGAATAGAGATGTCGCAAAATCAGCCAGAATGTTCAAGCAAATTATAGAATAAAACCCGATCTAAATCTGTTAAGTAGTTCTCCGGTGAAAAGCAGACAGACAGACAGACAGATGTTGGATTTTATATATATATAGTAGTATATACTGTGTGTGTATGTATGTATATATATATATATATATATATATATATATATATATATATATATATATACACATACTAGACATTAAGCACGTTACAATAACGGGCGCTAGAACAGTAGTGCATAAACATTAGTAGTCTATATTAAATGGCAAGGGACCTTGACCTCATTTTGTTTCTTGTCTTAATTTTTTTTTTGTCAAAAATATTTTTGCAAGAAGCCTGCAGTAAAATAATAATAAAAATAAAATAGAAACGTATATGACAATACAGTAAGTATAATTAATATTGCCTTAGTGTAAAACTTTGTAACAATCTGTAAGACACAATATCTGAAGAAGATATTTAGGAAAAATTTTCTATTTTTTTACCTCATGAAATGTTTCTTGAAAATTTCATTACAGACAACATTTCTTGTAAATATTCTGTCTGAGTTTGGCAACAGTTTGCCTTGATCAGGACCATCTACATCCTTGACAACAACATCTGGAAAACTTCTAACTCTTGATAATGCAATATATAACTGACCGTGGCTGAATACTGGTTCTGGCAAGTAAATGCCAACTTTTTCTAAGGTTTGCTCTTCTGAGTCTTTCTCTTTTAGCATTTTTCTGATGGTCATTTTATTTTTCTTCAATCAATCTATTTGCTCGTATTTTTCTTTGTCTTTCAGCCTTTCTTTTGGTGATGTTTACTTGTTGAGCTGACTGTTCTTCCAGGAGATGTTGCTTATATAGGATTTGATTGTCTGTGTCTTTTGTCCTACTTGATGTGTCCTTTTTTTTGGGTGGCATGTTGTTAGTAGATACGTCCGTAATATTTTCTCTTACAGTAATACTGGCTTGTATGTGGCTGTAATATGTGTCACTGTATTTATTGTGTGTCTTTAATATTCTCTAGCAGTAATACTGGTTTGTATTACCATAAAATGCCTGTAATTTTCTCTGACAGTAATACTGGCTTTGTTGTCTGTAATATGACTTTAATTTTCTGCCACAACATTGGGCAATCAGCAGAGTGTCTCCCCAGCAAGTACTGTTTATTTCCCCAGCAAGTATTTTAATCTGTGCTGGCGTGCAGCTGATTATTGTATGTGTGGCATCTCCCCAGCAACAGATTTTATGTGCGCGGCCGCAACTACCCAATCAGCACTCTCCCCAGCAGTGTTGTCCTTTATTTCTTATCATGCGTGGCCGTGGTAAGGCCATTCACTGTGTGCCCAGCTTCCAGTGTGTGTGCGTCCACGGTGCCGTTGCGCATGGGCGGGGCACGGTGCGATGCACGGCGCGGCCCGCGCATGCGCACTTCACCAGAAGACACACACACGGACACCTGGACGTACACAGGGGTTTTATTAAAGAGGATATATATAATATATAGTTTTACTGTCAAATAATGCAAAAAGTATGCAACACGTGTTTCACCCTAATTCTGGGCTCATCAGGCATACACACTCACTGCACCTCTTCATGGGAATCGAACCTTGGATGTCTGCATCAGAGGCGAAGCCTCTTATGTTGCGCCATGGCGTGTGGTTCATTTATTTGACAGTATGTAGATCGGGGTGTAGTGAGTGTGTACGCCTTATGAGCCCAGAATTAGGGTGAAACACGTGTCGCCCTAATCAAATTCATTGTGGAAAATCCATACACATAGGTTGATTAGATCATGGCCTTCCCAAAATATAAGAAAGCATACCACTGTCCTTCTCCAAGTCTTACGGGGTTAAATTGCACTAAGACCATTTCCTCTGAACCTAGAGCTTTCTGTATACCAGAGCTTTGAATGTGTCCCTTCTTTTATTGACAAACAGAAGAATAATCTATAGAAATTTGAAACAGTTGAATCGTGTCGACGATTTTTCTCTTTCTCTTCATTATTTCCCGGACGGAGTAGGAGTCTCACACCAGATAAAATTAATCAGTAATATACACTTTATTGCACCTAGACTAGAGAAGCCCTCGTACAGGAAATTCTTTGCTCTTTTATAGCTTACAGAGTTGAGCAAAATGACATTATTATACCAAAAATAGAGGCGGCGGTACATATTTCTTAAAAAAATCAGCTTATTTGGAACTAAAAAAACAGGAACTATAATAAAAGACTGGTTACTGAGCAGATTCTGAGACTAACAGGAACTATAATAAAAGACTGGTTGCTGGGCAGATTCCTTTGAACTGCTCACCCAGCACCCCCATACTTCCGTACACAAGGTTACACACAGACATGTCACATACACATTTTGTAGCTGCTACATGTCACGTAGACAAGCTGTATTTTTCCATTCCACAATCGATATTGGAATTTTTAGATAGTTTTGTCAATAAAAAACACACTGTCTTATAAGACTGTTAGTGTGTAGGTATCAATGAGAAGTGTAGTGTCTCCTTATTTTACCTTGAAGGAGCAAGTGGAGCCATACTTGAAAGGCGCTGATGTTTTCAATGAGGTCCTCAGCACTAAACCAGCATTCTGAAACTATAGATTGAAATAATTCAGATAAACCGTAATGTTTCACAGAAAGGAGAAATGTGCAGTAGCTGCAGCGGTCACCTATTAATAAAACTGTAGATTGTACTGTTTAGAATCTCACAATATGTGAATGAACTCAATTTTCAGAAATGTGAAGTTGTTAATTATACATTCCTGCCTTTGCCAATAAATATAGCAATACGAAACATTTGTGTATTCTGCATCCTGCTTTAAATCATTCTTTAAAAAAAAAAAAAGGAAACCTTCCTATCTAAAATGATAAATTTACCTGTTTCATGCTTTCAAAGGAAACAAGAAATGAGAAAAGTAACATGTAGATTTGAGATCAGAAAATAATTTTGAAATGCTACTGTCATAGGCTACTTCCTTATGTCTTGTTGCTGTTGAGTACAACAAGAGGAATTGCTTGACACAGCTGGTAATGTAATTTTTTTATCCTCTGCAAAAAATCTCATCCATCCATCCCTTCCTCCACCTCTCTTAATAGTGTATAGCCTTATTTGAAAAGTTATTTTCAAAGTATTTTTCAGCTTTGTTTTTTGCAGTTGCTGCACACATTCATTTACGCCAGAAATTGTCCAAAAAGTAAAAAGGTCTAACTAAATTCAGAATCCACTGTGTAATTGAAGGAATGACCCAACCAAGCAGAAAAGCCTTAAAATGTACCAAATACAGTACATCCAAGTGAAGCCCATAATAATGTCTCCTTCATACTGATTTACATCTTGAAATTACATACACACTAATTTTATGAGAATCAACCACTTTTAAAAATGTCATGTTGAGCACCCAAAATGGCTTTCATTTTTTGACCTCAAAATGAGAGTAAGCAGAAACCTAAACAAAACTTCTATATACTGAACAATTAAAAATTAAGAAGTTTAATCAATCAATGAATACAGAAGAACCAATTTATCAAAGTATATGATTCCACAATATTTGCATTGTTTATAATAAATTGAGAACAATTTTTACATTCAAAAAAACTATTATACATAAGGAAAAGAAACCTCTCTCAAATCCAAATTAGCCTCCACTATTATTGGTACACCTTGTAAATATTAGTAAGAGGAGTTTGAAAAAAAAACTATTTGCTGAAGATCCATCATTGTGCACTGAAAAAATGATTAACATCAGATCAGACTTTTAATTGATACAAGTTCATTTAAAGAAAAACAAAGCCCTCGTGTAGAAATAAATATTATTAACAAAAACACGTGCCATAATTGTTGGCACCCCTACATTTAATACTTTGTACAACCTCCTTTAGGCAATATAACAGCAAGGAGTCTTCTCTTGTAACCTTTTATAAGGTTGGAGAATACAGAGCATGGTATCTGAGACCATTCTTCTTTACATAATCTCTCCAGATCATCCTGGGTCCTTGGCCCTCTCCTGTGTACTCTCCTCTTCAGTTCACTCCACAGGTTTTCAATAGGGTTCAGGTCAGGGGTCTGAGAAGGCTATGGCAGAACTTTTATAGTCAGTTAACCATTGCAGGGTTGATTGGGATATGTGTTTCTATTAATATCCTGCTGGAAGATCCAGTGACGACCCAGTTTTAGTTTCTTGGCGGAGCCAGCCAGGTTTTGATTTAAAATCTCCTGATATTTCATGAAGTCCATGATGCCAAGCTTTCCAGAATCTCCACCATATTTTACAGCTGGGACAAGGTTCTGTTCATTATAGCCATCTTTCTTTTAACAACAAACCCACTTTTATTGTTTATTGCCAAGAAGTTCAATTTTTATTTTATCACACCATTAGATATAGTTCCAGTTAAAGTTGTAGGAACGTTTTACAAACACCAGGCCCTTATGTTTGTGGATAACTGACAAAAAAGGCTTCTTTCTGGCATACCTTCCAAATAATCTGCTGGCGTGGAGATGCTGTCTGATGGTGGTTCTGGAGTCTTGATAACCCCAGGATTTTACTTTTTCTTGCAATTCCCCAACAGTGATCCTTAGAGATGTTATTGCCTCTCTTACCATCCTTCTCACTGTACATGGGGGTAAATTAAACTGTGGTCCTCTTCCAGGCAAGTGTGTCACAGTTCCAGTTAATTGCCACTGTTTTTTTTTATTATTGTCTGAAGTTTTTTTTTTTTTTTATATATATAACCATCAAGGGCAACATACTTCTCCTCCCTCATTTGGATTGAGTGTTCTCTTTTCTTTGCCATGATGATAGCTGGCTAAGGAAATTTGGTTCTGTGTCTCCTCACATTTATATCCCAGTTAATCAGGAAGTAATTGATTTCAGCTAGAATGTTCCTATACACTCTAATCAGCTTAACAATGTCCAATTTAAATGGGAAACTTGCTTCAGGTACATTGTTTCACATTAACTTCCAAGGGTGCCAACAATTGTGGCACATTTGTTTTTGTTAAAAAATATTTATTTCTTCATGAGGGCTTTGTTTTTCTTTGAAGGAACTTGTTTCAATTAAAAGTCAGATGTTTCTCATTTTTTCAGTGCAGGATGACAGTTCTTCAGCAAGTGATTTTTTTTTTTCTAACCCTTCTTACTAATTTTCACAAAGGGTGCCAATAATAGTGGATGGCATGGTATAAATAGAGAATGTGCCCATAATTTAATAAAGTATTACCTACTTTTAATTATCCCACGTGTCTTTACCACATGACATTGCAAACCCAACAACAAAGAAACATTTACAGGAGTCTATAAACCATACCAAAGGATACAGATTAATTATCTTCAAAGTATGTACTGTATAATAAAAATGGAAAGTGAAAATGATGAGAAAAAATCATGGATGCAAAACAAATATAACAATAGAAAAAAGCAGTGTGAGCTGACTAAATAAACCAATCAGTCCCTGGTTTGCAAAACAGATATTAAAAAAAACACATCATAATGCCTGTACGAGCAACAGCATAAAGAGAAACTGAGAGAAGTATCACTGGATTCCTGACCCATTCATGTGATGCACAATGTAGGCTTGATCAATGTTTTTTGAGGAAGAACCTCTTCTTCAGAGCACAGCACACCAATGTTTTAACATAAAAAGCATCATTAAAGAAATTAAACAAGTTTAAAAAAAAATTACCCCGTTTACAATAAACACCAAAAACTGTTGAACTACCTATTGTATAAGGTTTTCATTGCACATAATGCTGATCGATTCTTTAAGCTGGCTGCACATTTCACAACTTTCAGTAAGAAGAGATATCAAACCTAACTTTTGTAGTCGCTGGTTGTTATCGCCTTGACGGTGTCAGATTACAAGCCAATAACATGTTGCCTGACCGCACCAATGCCTGTAGGAAGACTTTCTAGGTATGGAAAGCTCAGCTGCAATCAATCCTGTTAAGGTACAACAAACGGGAAACAGGGAGTCAAGTCTCCTTTCTGTTTGCACAGAAGAATCACTGCAACACTACAACTTGAAACAAAAATCTAACCAGGGTAAGTCCAACATCAGTCACTGACGAGGTCAAACTGTGCAACTTAATGATTACAGTAACATACTGTGACTGCCAACATCTTGCTAAGATTATGTAAAAGTCATGTAGTGCGATGAGGAATTAAGTCATTCTGCCTTATTTGCTGGTGGCATATACTGTATGCAAATATGCAACTGACTTTGGATTACTTGCCAAGGGCAAAATGATGAAAACTTTTTGACTGAGATTTGTGTTGTTTAGCCTGTTTTATGCTTATGCTGAGGAAAAGTTTATTGACGCTGTCTCATCAGATGACTGAAATGTAAGTGAGATGTGGCTAGTGAATGCAAAAGATGAAGTAAATTGTAAAGGGTTGAGATGAGAATTGTCAGTTAGATATATACAGAGATTCGTAGATAGACAGGAAACATAGAGTGAGAAAAGGCTGGTATGAAGGTTATAATGTGTGTGGTGATATATAGGCTGATGTGTGTTGTGCCTGCTGAGTGAAAAGTGGAGAATGACTTTTAATGTAATGGAAACAGAGAAGATGAGGCCAGTAGGAAAGATTTAGATAGACATGATAGATGACACGCCAGTGCACACCCTGAAAAGGCCTAAAACCACAGAAATTTGAGGAGTGAACAGTCCAACTGTTTCTTGTTTCTTATAATTACTGTTAGACTAGTGGTGCTGTTTTTTTGTTCCTATATTTTAAGGATTATCTTGATTTTGGTCTTCCTTCTTACTTATAGTTAAACTCTGGTCTAGATTACCAAAGGCAAAAAATATATCCATATTTGAAATAACAAAGAAGCATATACTGGCATAATGGTATAGTGCTTCTGCCCTATAGATCATATTCTGGGATCAAATCCTGCTCCTAGTATTCTGTGAGGAGTCATCGTGTTTTTCCTGTATTTGTCTGAATTTTTCCCCACATCCTCTAGCCTCCTTTCTACATCCTTAAAGACACATAGGTCTGGTTAATAGGTGACTCTAAATTGGCAGTTTGTGGGTCTGTTAGAGAGCCCTGTGATGGATGGTTTGGAACACCACCCAGAGCTGGTTCACACTTTGTATCCAATATTGCTGGTTTCTTGCTTCCCTGAATTGGGTTAAGCAGGATTGAGTACATTATGTTTTACACTGGGTTTTAATAATGGATTAGTTTTATTTATAAATTTTACACATATTAGAACACTGACTAAAAAAACAACCAAATACTTTTAACTTGGCAGCCATGCATAAAAGTCAATCATTTTTCATTATTTAGAGTGTAACATAACAGATAGTGATTGCTTAGGGAAATTTCAGAATTTCATTTTTCTCCTACATGCTGTAATTGCAATATGTACATGCTAACCTTTTCATTGTAATTTAATTTACCAGGTCACAGAACTGGCACCATTAGGCTCTTTGCTGGATCGTTTAAGAAAGAATCAGGGACATTTTCTAATATCAACGCTTTGTCAATATGCCATTCAAATTGCCAATGGTATGGCTTACCTGGAATCAAAGAGATTTATCCATCGGGATTTAGCAGCCAGAAATATCTTGCTAGCATCTAATGAACTTGTCAAGATTGGTGATTTTGGACTAATGCGTGCACTTCCTAAAAATGATGATCATTATGTTATGCAAGAACATCGCAAGGTTCCCTTTGCCTGGTAAGTTAATCATTTAATATTACACATTGTTCTTATATTACATTACAAAATATGTAAAACAACAGTTATGCAGACTCTTGTATATTGCTCACCTTCAAGTGCAAGTCTCTCATTCTTGGCCCATCTGTTTCAAAATACTGTCGAGGTAAATGATTTCATTGAAGGCCAGAGAGAAGTTATTACATTGTAATTCTTTCCTGCTTGGGGAGTTCATGGCTTGTTATTATAAAGTGTTCAGCCAGGCCGAGAAATGTTGATTTATCTGCATGGAATGCCAATTAATACAGCTGTCTACTTTCTTGTTGATTAATTGTAAGTACCTTTGAATAGTGACTTATAAAAGGTATTGTACTACTTGGTAAAGTTATACTTTTTAAAAAAACAATTAGAAATGTAAGAGTTGTGCATATTCTACAACAGTCATCTAATGCCATAATCCCATAAGGTCATGTCATGCCCATCATTACTATTTTTCTTCAAGATCTACTTTCTTAATTTGAATGTGCTTAGTTTCAGTCATTTTTTGGAGATAATCTTTGTTATTCGTATAATTACTCTGCAGATCTGAATGTTAATAAATACAAAATGATATACTGGGACCTCTGAGTGATCTTTAAATTTGTCATTTTTTTTCTTTGCAGGTGTGCTCCTGAAAGTTTAAAGACCCGTACATTTTCTCATGCAAGTGATACCTGGATGTTTGGTGTCACTCTTTGGGAAATGTTTACTTATGGTCAGGAACCTTGGTTGGGACTCAATGGTAGTCAGGTATAAGTATTTATCTTCCTTTAGACACAGATGAAAAGCACATCTAGACATGCTGTTGCCTTGGAGGTGATAATATAGGATAGGCTCATCAGAGTGAATATGAACTGCACATTATGTTTAATTGATGCAATGCTTTTCATATACCAGGAAAAAAATGAGAATAGAATCCAAAAGAATATTTTCTCACAGAATGCCATGCAAAGCCATGTTTGTCATTTATATAACAAAAACAGCAAAACATAACAATTGCAAACTTACTTAGTCTCAACTCAGAATTGCAGGGGGCAATGAAAAAAATTTACTGAAATAAATTAGAGGTAAGAGGTAATATAATTGTGACTTAATTTTTACTTGAGAAAATGCATGAATTTTCCTAAATTTTAATATGCATATGAATTGTTGAGATAAATAGTAGGTTCTCACTGAGAGTCTTCCTCAAACCATATTTTTAATGTAAATGCCATCTGGAACATTCAGTTGAATTAAGTGTGTTTGAGAATGTCATAGTAAATAGACACATTTTAGGACAGACATGCTTGCTGAAAATGTGAGACATGAATATCTACCCAGAGTTAACATGGGACAGCAAGAACAACCCAAGTCAGAGCTCCTGTTAATCTCCATGCCATACAGTGCAAATACATGGTACTGATATTGAAAAGTACTGCATATTGTCGCTTCCATCTTAAAAGCTTTTCTTTGGTTTACAGATAAATTGTTTCATATTACAAGAGTAAACAAAAGTAAGCAATTTAGTCTCATTAGGTTAAATTTCATATATTATATATATATTATATGAAAGATGTATAATAAGAAAAAGTGTTCCTCCTTAAAAATGGTAACTAAACTTAACTATATATTGTATTTTAGTACAAAGTGTATTTTAAAGTAGTGTAACAGTGCTCACTAGCATTGCCAATGCCAGCCTTTTAAAGTTTCTTGGCGACCCACAGACAGCATTTGCATTTAGTGAATTGAAAGCGATTGGGGGGGGTACATTTAGAAATATAGACAAAGCCTTGCATTTATGAAACAGCCAACAGTGTTGTCTACCTACATATAAGTTTAATAACAAAAGTAATAAGTTGAAATAAAAACGAAGAAAAACGAAAAACACTGCAGGCTAGCTAGTGGAGCCAAGCCATGACTGAACAAAATGAAACGTGACTATTTTTCTATAGCTGATGGAGATCCTGCTTTTCAGAATGTGAGTTGGATGGTGTTTTTGAGTGAATAAAAGTAATTGGTGACTTTTTTTTGTTGGTAGACATTTATTAAAATCCACTGTATCCTGGGGCAGTGCTAATTGTATGCCTTGATGTTGTTTTTAAAGTGCTTTATAAATAAATAAAATAATTTTAGGCTTTGATGCTAATGGAGAGTTGAGATTTTTAGCACTTTTTAGCTTTGAATGAATTAACTTTAAATCACCGTTGTAACATTACCATATACCACTTTAGTATAGATTACGGAGTTCTGCTGCAACCAGCCAAAAAAGATTGGACCAGAGATGGACTGAGTTTCAATAAGTGTCAAGAAAGTGAAATGCAGGGGGTGATCAGAACAAGAACACTATAAGAAACAGGACTGATATAAAAGTTGTTGCTGTCATACAGTATATGGTGCAGTGTGCACTTACACTACCAGTAACGTACTGTTGTATATCTCACTAAAATATTTCTGGTAAAGCAGAATGGTGGTGGATGTGTGCACAAGTTCCTATTTGTAAAAAGCAATGATGGAGGTATGCGTATTGTATTCCTCTTGTTCATTAATCATGATAGCTTATTGTGAATCTTCTTCACAGTACTGCAAATGAATTACCACAAATCCTGCCTGCTTCTACTCATTTTCTGAAGTTAATTTAATAGCATGGATGCTGGGTAACAGCCTGATTGTTATAAACGAATATGTAGCATGTATCTTAAAAATATGAAGTTAGCTGACTCACTCACTTACTCATCAACAAAAGCACTATTTCCCCATTTAGTTTAAAACCTGAAATTTGACTGGACTGTATTGTACATCTTGGGCAATAGGTATCCACTTAGCAAGGATGTTATCAATGTTTAGAGGTAAAATCAACCCTAACATTAGAAAACTAAATATTTCAAAATTAAAAAAAAAAAAAATGCTTTGACTAATTGGATTGAAGTTTGGTTACATTATAGAAAAAAAGCAATTTTTTTTAATTTGTGTTCTTTAAAATTTGTCGGTAATATAGTGCTGAGAAAGCTATACTAACACACAGTGTCCTTTTTTTGGCACAGTGCCGAGAAGAAGCCAGGACAAACACTGTGCCACTTGGCTGTTTGGGGTTTCCAGTGTGTGCAAATAAATGACGCCAGCAGAAAATATGGGAGGGGCAAGCAAATAGCAGCACTGACCAAAAGTGTGGATGGACAAGTGAAGAAGGAAAACAAAATGCATGGGTGAACGATGTAAACCAAATAAAAATGTGCATAATAATAATAGTACTGCATTGCACCATACCCCTGGTCAACATACGACTGGTGATAAACTTGAAAACAAATTCTTGAGTGAATGAAGTAAAAACCTGCATCAGAAGCTGACTTAAGTTCAGTTGGCTTGCTTCCGTTGTGTGATAAATGCGTAGTGTACATTGCAACGTTAGATTTCCAGTTTTCTGTACTTTTTGACTTTCCATTGTTTTTAATTTATTTGGGGTTTATTTCTGATTTTATTGGTTTCAGTTTTAGTGTCCTACAATCTAAGAAGTGAACGGTTTTCATACACTAGCCTTGTTTCAGTGTACAGTATATATTGCTTTTCATCTAAACCCTCCAAAACGTTCCAAGATTACAGATCAAAGTATTACATTCAAATCTGATTGAAGATACAATTTTTATAGTATAAGCTACAGGAGGAATTGTATTTATAGTCAAAATTCCCATTATTCCTACTAATTACTGGTTTGAAATACAAAAACATTTTTCTGTAAAATTGTATTTTGCTATGACCTTTACCAGAACCTAAGGTCAGTCACTAGGGAAAGGAAGAATTCATCAGCCACAAGAATGTGAGCAATTGTATGTGGAAGGTAAGGTTAGAGCTAATGAATTCATTATATTTCTCCCGGTTTCAAAAAAACAACTACAAATATTGTATATATAAAAGTACCTAGTAACATAGTACTTCTGATAATATCCTAATAACTGATGGCACTGACATTTGTTTTAAAAGAATTCCCATTTGAAGCTGCATAACACACCTAGTTAACTATATAAAGTACTGATGTATATGAGTTATTTAAAAGTAACTTTGCTCTAATACAATGACTATAGTCTTGTGGACCATACTTCAGAACCACTGATGTAAGTTTCCAACTGATCTTATTATAAATAAAGCCTAAGTAAATATTTAACAGACTGATTTATCTGAGTGCTTTAAAAGCCACATTCTTCTGATACGGTGATTGTAATGTTGTGAACCACTTGATTCATGCTTGTGGACCACACTTTCAAAACCACCGACATAAATCTTTGTTAATGTAAGGTTTTAGCTAATATTGTCCATCCTGTTAGCTACCTAATTTATCTCATTCAGAAACCATCATGAGAGAGATTATCCATCCATCCATCCATCATCCAACCCGCTGTATCCTATCCACAGGAGATTATCCATTAACCACCAAATGCAGAAATTTAATGCGGTGGTCCCAGAAAACTTTTTTTAATTTTTGCTTCACTTCATAAAATCGGTAACAATACTGTCACTTCTATGAGGGAAGATTAAGCAAACCTTAGAATATATTCAAGGTGTTTTATCAGGATTCATTTTTATTTCAGGTCAATCTAACATCCATGTTTCAGTGGTGGTTAGATTTACCCATTTCATTGTTAAAAACTATTGTATTGATGATGGTGTTATTGTCCTTCATGTTTGTAACAGGCTTTGCTGTACCCATCATAAAACAAAGCATCTCATTTACTTACTCAGCATGTGAAGGTAGGAGAGGGAGAAGCAGTAAAAACATAAATATATAATCAGATGGAATTGAAGTGTGAAAGTGATAATCATACTAAATTATGAACAGATGTTACATGTAACTTGGGCCATTTTTGTTCGAGACAAAACAGTTTAATTTAGTGTTTGTGCTGTTTGCTCCTCATTTTTTGATGCTGCTTCTGAGCAATGCTTAACTTACAGCATTTTTAAAATCTAGAACTACTGTACATGATGATTTTTAACTGCATTTACACATAATTTTAAATACATAATGCTCCTTACCTTGTGTTTCACTCTGTAATCTTGTGTATGGTTACACAGTATCACAAAGTGATGGTGGCGCCATAGTGGATCAGTGTTAGTACTGCATGCAGAATGTTGCCTCTGTCTCTCTAGAGCAAGATACTGTCAGTTAGTATGTCTCCACTCTCCTGTAACAGATGAAAAAGATGAGTATTCACTTCATATTTTTGCATTTGAGAGCTTTTATTATAGTGCGTTACTATTTATGTGTCTTGTTTTATTATTGGGCTTATAGAAAGAGCAAACCGCAGGCAGATTCCCTTTTGTACTTAAGCACTGTATTCACATCACCGGTAAAGAAATAATATCCCTATGTTTCTTTGCTGTACATTAGGAAGATGTAGGGTTTAGTGAGAAATGCTTCCTTTTGTTTACTATTCCCCATATCATACAGTATTATTAATATCCAAAAGACTATGCATGTAGCATTTTTTATATAAATCATTAATTAAATAATTTAAAAAGTAAAGTGTGCCATCCAATTCACCAGCAGAGTTTTTAGTGCATAATATTTATATTAAAATGAGGTTTTTGATCCAAGATTAACAATCTATGCTTGTTTGTTAATTACCTAAAAATTTTTTGTTCATGCTGTTTTTGTGTGCTTTGTAAGTACAGTAAAATATACACTTCATGTTATGCATGCTTTGTAACATACACAGTCAGTCATTTACCAACCTGCTATATACTAACACAGGGTCACTGGGGTCTGCTGGAGCCAATCCCAGCCATCACAGGGCCAAGTCAGGAACACACCAAGCATACACACTAAGGGCAATTTAGGATCGCCAATGCACCTAATCTGCATGTCTTTGGACCGTGGGAGGAAACTGGAGCAGCCAGAGGAAACTCATGCAGTGTTATAAAAACATGCAAACTCCACGCAGGGAGAACCCGGGAAGCAAACCCAGGTCTCCTTACTGCAAGGCAGCAACACTACCACTGCGCCACCGTGCTGCCCATAACATACACAATGATTTGTCTTTTTCAATATATTGTTCAATTTTCAAATCTATTTGGCTAGATTAGGGTCATGGGGAACCAATGCCTGTCCTTAGCAACACTGGGTGGTAGGTGAAAATCAACCCTGAATGGAGCATCAATCCATCACAGGCTCATTATTGTTCATTTATAAATTATTAAAGGGGTATTTACATTCAGCCTTTAAACATTAAGACTGTTTGTACAGCATGCTACCATTTGGCTGAGAACTTGCTTTGTTAAGTGAACTTGTATTTCGTAATTTGATAAGAAAGCAGTCTTTTAGATCAACTTAAAATTGTAGCCAATAAGGAATTAGAATAAACATATTGCACTTGTTTTAGTGTAAAACTTCCTAAACGGTGGTCATTCTAAAATGAATTTGGCCATAATTTGTGCAAGCTTTGAACTTTTCACAAATCTTCACAGATCCTTCATAAAATTGACAAAGAAGGAGAAAGATTGACAAAGCCTGAGGACTGTCCTCAAGACATCTATAATGTAATGCTGCAGTGCTGGGCACAGAAGCCTGATGACCGGCCCACTTTTATAGCACTACGGGAATTTCTAGTAGAGGTGAGAGTTTGCACTGATTAATGAATCAATAGGCCATTGAATGCTGAATTTTGTATGGGGGGTGTGTGTGTGTGTGTGTATGTTTTATGTATATACAAGTGCAAAGAAAAAATAATGTGACTATTTTTTTGGTAATATGTTCATAAAATATGTACTGTAGTTGAAAATATAGCTATTAGACTAAACTACTGAATATCAGCTTTTATTCATGGGCAGTGTTCTACATATAACAAACAGAATTGTAAAAAATGGCATTTGTTGTGTTTAGTCTTTACAAACAATATAATTTTGCATACAAACCTAAGGTAGCTGTTTTCACACTTGGATTGGGAATACAGTATGAAACCCATTCAACCCTTGCTTCTTTCTAATTTCCATGATTTATATCGCCCGCTGTTTACAGACAATGCCTACAGACATGCGAGCACTTCAAGACTTCGAGGAGCTTGACAAGCTGCAGATTCAAATGAATGATGTCATTACAATCATTGAGGGCAGGTAAGTGTTCATTTCATCTACTTTAGAGATGTTAATCTTGATAATAGACTATAATTTCTGTGTGTAGACAATTATCACACACCATTCATTTTCTGAACCCTATCATAGCAGCAACCTAAAAAAGGCAAGTAGCCTCAGATAAAAAGCCAGCCAATTGCAGTGGTACTTTCACTCACAGCCGCACTCACTCATACTGACCCAAGTTATAGCTTCAAATTAACAGCATACACATCTTTGTAGGTATAGTAACAAAGTGGAGTACCCAGATAAAACAGTGTGCTTAACACACACAGTTCCTTAAGAAATAAAATTAATGACCAAGGAGCTTTATCTAGACTCCTCCAGTTCATCCTAAAATCCAAGGGTGCAAGCCTTGTGCAAAGCTACCTCAAATGACAGGTAGCTGTATTGCTGCCAAAGGTCCTTAGTGATTTTTTTTTTCTTCATCAAAATAGAATTGTTTCATTTTTATTCATGTGCTTTGTTGTTTGCCTAGGATCTGGATAAAACAGGGGTGTCCAACTCCAGTCCTGGAAGGCTGTAGTGACTGCAGGTTTTCATTCTAGCCATCTTCTTAATCATCTTCTTCTAGTTTCTTCTGCTAATTAACTTCTTTTGCCTTAATTTTAACTGATTTTGACTTTTTTCCTTAATTAAGACACAAAATGAGCCAACACACTAACAGGTAACTGATCCATCACACAATATCTGAGAAAAAAGAATGTTGAAGGTCTCAGTATGGGTGATCTGCTTAAGTCACCAAGACATTTTAACAGTGTTATTAGAAAAAAACAGAAATTCAACAGTTTTGGAACATCTGCTGTGGCAAAATTAAAGCACTAACAAGTCATGGATTTAAATGATGGGTTTAATTAACAACAAGAACTGGCGTCTCATTAAGTAATTGGTTGGAGTTTGAAGCCCTGATTTAGCTGTTAATTCACCTCACCATCTCATTTGTATTTTGTATGCCATTTAATAAGGAAAAGAATCCATTCAGATGACTGAATTCTTAAAAACGGGGATATTAAAATGATGGGAAAAGAAGTTTAATTAGCACTGAAAACTGGTCACTGATTAGGGAAAGGGTTAGAATGAAAACCTGCAGCCACTGTGGCCCGCCAGGATCAGAGTTGGACTCCCCTGGGATAAAGCAAAGCCATTTAAATCTGTTCAATTTACAGATTGTAACAAAAGAAAATGCTGACTCGTTGGAGTTGGGGTGTGTTATTTTTCATCTATTTTATGTATTAATTAACTACTATTGGATGAAATCACAAAATAACCTTAATAAATTATTTAGCAAAATCTCAATTAGAGCATTTATTTTATCTTTCAGGATTGTCCGTTTGTTTTGCGTGTTGCTATTATCATTATTTAAATTTCTAATAAAAGAGTAAAATAAACACTGACTTTTTATCACTCTTATAGTTTTTGCTATTTTCTTTTTGCATTTGAAAATACTGAGGAAATTACATTTTTTATTTTGTGTATTAGACATATTTATTCTTACAGTATGCTGGTACCCCATCTATGGCGCTTCCATTCCTGCAGGTTGGCAGGTTTGGAATGGATGGACGGGCATTATACTTAATTCCATAAACCATTTCATTATGAGAAGGAATTGTTTGCACATAAATTTGGATCTTTGGTCTTTGGTTCCAAATGTGTGGACAAAACAAAAATATTTTATATATATTAAGCTACCTAGCAAAATACTAACAGATCAAGAAAACCTGAAGTTAGCATGTATAATTGTATGTACCAAGAGTCCTTTTAAACTAATGAGCCTGTTGATATTTTGCAAAGCATAAACAACAGAATACACAAGATAAAATCATTCTTAATTTATATTGCTAACCTCATTAAAAGGTTATTCTGTTTTGTTATGGGGTGTGACACAGATTTCCAATCTGAATTAGCCATTGAACAAATAACATGCATTTCTGAACTACAAGTAATCATTTTTTGAAATCATCATGATGTCTTTAAGGATGGAAAACAAATAATAGTAATACATTTTATTTCTAGAGACTACCTTTGTCATGCATGTATGTACCTAGAAATCTATATTGCTCCAATGACCTCATGGCAAATGACAATTGCGTAAGTGTTCATAAACAAAGTGAACATAAATATATATACATAATACTCCTGTTTGGCATGGTGAAAGAGCTTGTGTATCCTAATGATGTTTAAAGCTTTGCTCCTTGCAGGAATACCTTTGTCAAATGTATCTAAAAGAACACTAAATGCACAATGCCAGAACAGTGCCAATAAATTATAATCGCTAGTTGTATTTTCACAAGACAAATGTTCCAGTCAAAGTTGCTTGTCCCTTTCGTCTTTTTTAATATAGGATAAAATATATTTTTACATGTCTTCCTATGTAAATGTTCTTAAAGGGCAAGGTACCGTCATCAGAAAGTGCAGTATCTCAGTTTTACAAAGTACACATTTTGTTTATTGTATGTTTTGTCAGCTGTAGAATAACAGCTGTGTTTGTATTTCTGTTTAGGGCAGAGAACTACTGGTGGAGGGGCCAGAATAAAAGAACCTTAAAAGTGGGACAGTTTCCCAGGAACACCGTCACTTCGGTGGCGGGATTATCAGCACATGATATCAGCAGACCTCTCAAAAACAGCTTCATCCATACAGGACATGGAGATACCAACCCTCAACACTCCTGGGGATTTCCAGATAAAATTGATGAGTATGGAACTCCTTTTTTGAAAAATTGAAAATGAACGCAAATATTAGTTTTCTCATGAGGCTTTTCCCCCCTTTAGGACTTACGGTGTTCTTAGTAAGTTATATAAGCCTCACATATGTATTAAACTCTGGTGTATCAGATTTTTTCATTTTATTCCAGTAAAGGTTAGCATTGCACTTGTGCTTGCAGTTGTATCTACCAAAGCATAAGAACATTTAGTTTTCAAAACACTATGTCACATCAGACCTGCGATTTTATGTATGGAGAAGAACATGAACAAAATACTTGGTGCTATGCAAATGAATGTTATTTATACTGTTTCCATTTATATGTATTTGTGCTGCGTTTTCATTTTTTACTGACATACCCCCAGTTTACCACCAAAATAAATTTAAAACTAGTGTTCTTGGCATATCTTGAAGCATTGGTTTGATCTTCTGATTCATCAATAGTCTAATTAGAAAGTAATAGTTGAGATGTATTGATCAAGTAAAGAAAGCTGCATATCTGGGACCTTTACAAAAATGCAGTATTGACAGTAAAATGGAGAAAAAAACCATGATAACTCTTTGAATCTTTGCAAACTCCCAAATCAAATATCATCGTAGTCCTCCTAAAGCGGGATCTAATAAAGGGAATTAACAGACCTTTCCTCTACTTCTGCTTGACTATATACAGGCACTGAACTGCAGTGTAAGCATTAAGGGATGATGAATGTCTTATTTCAAAATGCTAAATTAGTATAAAAATGTGAATAACAATATGCTTTTTTTTTTCCAAACAAGTAAATTACATATGTATTCACATTTTTACACCCAGATCCGGGCCCAGTTCCGGTTTTAGAAACACCTCTGTAAAGCAATGGAGAATCCTGACATTCTCTATTTCATCTAAGCTACTTTATTGTGCTGTATCTTAGGTTTTAGCCTAGAACACTTGAATGTGTTTTTTCTGAATTTCCCCCTCAAAATATAAAACTACTAGCAAAATACCCACGCTTCGCAGCGGAGAAGTAGTGTGTTAAATAAGTTATGAAAAAGAAAAGGAAACATTTTAAAAATAACGTAACATGATTGTCAATGTAATTGTTTTGTTACTGTTATGAATGTTGCTGTCATATATATATATATATAAAAATATATATACATACACACACACAAACATATATATACATATATACACATATCCACACACATCTACTATATATATATATATATATATATGTATATATATATATACACACATATACACATACATACACACATATACATATATACATATACACACACACACACATATATATCGCAGCGGCGAAGTACTGCTGATAAATTTTTAATAAGAAGAAAAGAAAACCTTTTTAAACTGAGGGAAAATATACCAATAACTATTTGTTAAGGATCTCTTTGTATACCACGTTGTCAGTTCAGCACTCCGGTTGTAATATGACCAAGCTGTGCAAGCTTATTCTTGAGAATGCAACATATAGTTGTCCAGGAGAAAAGCAATCTTGCCTCAAATCAATGACGACCTTTTGTAGGGTCTATCCCTGAGACTTATTAATTATCATCGCAAAGCAGAGCCTTACTGGAAATTGGAGGCATTTGAATTGAAGTGGGAGATCAGAGGGTATAATGGGGATGCAAGGAATACATTTAATTTAAAGTTTAGGTTTACACCGTGCTTTGTTTCCGAATTAGCTGCACTCATGAATATGCTTGTATGCGTCGCTCGCTTCATATTCTTTTCCTACCTTCTCAATTGTGTAATGCATTTTTGAACAGGTTTGATTCATCGAAGTGATCACTCGTACTGCGTTCAGTCAGATCACGTGAGCCGCTCTCTTGTGTGATCTTGCGATGTCAACAGCTTTATTTAATGTTAGCTAAGACCTGGCACTTAAAAGTTTCTTGCTACAGCAATTTTAACTCTGTTACAAAGTGATCCAAAGTCTCGTTTATACCTCGTGTCTTCTCATTAAACTTTTATTTTGCGAATATGGTATTCGTCGTGGGCATGACAAACGACAGCGGGAGCGTCTCTATAAACTTAATTTAAACTTGCAATTTACACCGTGCTTTGTTTTCACAGTAGCTGCACTTATGAATATGCTTGTATGCGTCACTCGCTTCATATTCTTTCGCGGCCTTCTCAATTGTGTAATGCGTTTTTTCTTCAGCGCTCTTTGGAGCTCTTCCTTGTTTTCTACGTACTGCATTCGCAGTCAGTTCACGTGATTACGTGTGAGGCGTGATGATGCGAGACGCAACTCCACCTCCCACGGCCATCGAGCTGCAGTCTATTACAGTATATGGATAAAAATAGGCTCCAGTTATGACCATTACGAGTAGAATTTCGAAATGAAACCGGCCCAACTTTTGTAAGTAAGCTGTAAGGAATGAGCCTGCCAAATTTCAGCCTTCTACCTACACGGGAAGTTGGAGAATTAGTAGTGAGTGAGTGAGTCAGTCATTCAGTTAGTCAGTCAGTGAGGGCTTTGCCTTTTATTAGTATAGATTTCAAAGAGTACCCCAAGAGAATCACTTTGGATCCATTAAATACTTTGTAAGATAAAAGATTACAAGATATAATTATCTTTATTCGCATTTGAATCTCTCCTAGTTAAATTCAAAAAATAGTTTTATGTTACTGTTAAAACTGATAGAAATTTGTGACAAATATAGGTTGCCAATATACTATTATTTACACATTTTTGTGTTATAATTTACCAAGAGTAGGCTGGAAAAAAGGTACATCACATTGGACAATAAAAAATATTTTGTGTGTCTCTCTCATATGTAAATGGCATGGTAACGTGGTTCAATTATAATTATTAGCTGTGACTTTTTTTGTCAGATTTATGGAGAAACAATACAGATTTATATCCATGGAATTTCTTTCTGTCTGGTTTGGTTCACGTTTATGTGAATAATAGTGAGACATACCTTACAGATTATCTAGACTGCTCATCTTATGTATATTATTTATTATAACAGCAACAGGGTCTCCCGTTACAGACAGACAATAATTGAAAGTGCCAGTATGTCCACAAGGCTGGTCTACGAAAGATTGCTTTCCAAGCAGGCATTATGTAAAAATTCACATCATATACATTTTTAGCCACACATGCATTATCTTTGAATATTTTGTTGTTAGCTAGTGCACAATATAAGAATGCACTAATTAGAAACTGAGGTAATGTTCCTATCTGTTGCTCATGCTAACCTAGTGATGTGCATTATATCTTGCATGTTGGTTCCAGAGAATTTGACTTAGGAGGTGTTTCTACGTAGCATTCTTGTCTCTTGAAAAGCACTTTAAGAGTCTAAAATCTTTAAAAATTATACAGATGAGTCAGTAATTCCAAGAAGTGGTAGAGGTAAAGTGTGTGTTTTGAAGAGAAGCTGCAAATTTATTCTCTGTCACATCTAAGTATATAAAACAGATTTCCATCATTTAGTAAACTATGTAACTAAAAATACACTGAACTGCATGACACGCTAAATCTTTGAGCTATTTACAACTGAATATACCATCAGTAATTTATTTGTATATATTGGAGAGTGGGAAACAGATTTCTTGTAACTGCTAATGAAACACCCAAATATGTTAATTAACACTTTTCTTTGGATCACTTTAGAAATATTTTTATTATGTATATTGTAATAATATAATTAATTCCCACTAACATTTCATCTTTTTTTCTCAAATTAATTTTATCATAATATACAACCAATCTCATTTCAGCTGCTGAACTGGCACATATAAATTGTAACTTAATTTAAATTAATTACATGGTTACGTCAATAAATACCTTCACATTGGACAGAAGAATAAATAAATTTACAATGCAAAAATAAACACTGAACAATGTATGAATGACTTGATTAAAAATTTGTCATGGAATTTGCCAGATCAATCACACATTATGAAAGAGAATGTAAAAATTAAAATTGCACTGTGCTCTCATTTTATGTATTCCTTGTGAAACTAACAATTTACCACCTTCAGCATTTCATTTCTCTATAAAAATACTCATTTGCCATTTCATTTCATGGCACTGGATTGTCAAAAGGAGCCAGAGCCAATTCTACCTGTACTGAGGTAAGGCACGATCATCAACTGACATCTGTCCAGACTTGCTTCTAGTCTGCCAATTTATTTTTGCTAGTCAACCTAATATGCATTGCTTCGGAGGGTAAGAAAAAATTGGTGTATTTGAAAAACCTCATGTAAACTTTGGAACTTGCAGACTGTACTTAACCAGTGACCTGGTTGGATATTTAACCTTAGTGTCTTAAGCTGCGGGGCAGCAATGCTTACCTCTGCAGTACTGTTACGCTCAGCATGCAAAAACATTGGTGTCATTATTGAGAAAATAAACAGCTGCTATTGCACTTCTGTCTAGCAAGTGAAGTTTCTTTTAATATAGCATTCTACTTAAAAGACAAGGTCAGAATGCATGCACATAATTACAATATAGTAATATATTGGTATATCTAAACATATAGATATCCATCCAACCAATTTAACCAGTTCAGGGTTGCCAGTGCCTGTGCTAGAAGCATTGTGCACAAGACAGGAACACATACAGTCATGCCGTGTCCACTCATTAACATCACATTTGTGTCTTTGGGATGTAGGTGGAAAATTGTAGTACCAGGGTAGAAAAACTTATGCAGACACCGGCAGTAGCTAGGCCTAGGATTCAAACACAGGACTACAAAGTTGTGAGGCAACAGTGATATCCACTGTGCTACTGTTGCAAAGTATAAATATGAATAGCTTAATACACATGGATAGCTTCAAAGAAAGGTAAGTAACAGTGGACAAGTGACAGTTAAAAACTCTTACTTGAAAACGACCCTGTGGTATTGGGGACCTGAGGCCCATGATCCTTTAGAAAAGGTAGAATCAGTTTATTCCATTGTCTTCTACCCATTTTGACATCTTCGTCCAATGGTAGGAAGAATAAAGTGATCAAGGTGGCAATAATGATACATTACAGAGCAGCATACCAAGAAAAAAAATGAACAGTGGATCATGATTATCACAGATGTAAATGTCTATCATGTATTTGTCTACACTATGACTACTTTACCACAGAACCATCTTATTGATGCTGCTTGTACAGCTAATGTTTTAAATGCTGGGATTGATGAAGAATCCAAATCTGGATACTGGTAGATAGTTAAATCTAGAGTGAGATGGGCCTGTACTTATTTTTTTTTTTAATGCTTTGAATTTGAAGAAAGAATTTGCCTTGTGACTTCACTCTATGCTCATTGGTAAAGGCATTAAAAAGTTTTACAAAGAAAAGGGACCAAAGCCATTATTAACTGTATATTGTTATGGTCTTCACAGTGGCATTTTAAGCTAAAGTAGTGTGGAAATGCGGAAGAAATCCAAATGGTATGACAGTGAAGTTTGAAGCTGACAGCATTGTACTATTTGTAGACTTTACACTCATTGGTTCTACTTTTGTTTTTTTGAATATAAGGATTTCATGAAAATGTTATCTGAATTTAATTAAGTATAGTGTTTATTTTTTTAGAATTATATAAATCTGCAGTCAATAAAATTGTCCCCTTCAAATATAGTTCATCTTTATTCCATGTTCAGGTTGTACTTGAGCAATCCAATGGATCCCCCAGATGTTTTAGGAATGGATATAATGGCAGCAAGACCCACTCAGTTGCCTGGAAGGGCGAAAAGTAAGTAAAGGCAAAGTATTACCAAAGGCATCTCAAAACAAATATTTTTGGTTTAAATCTGTTACCAGTCATATTCAGGGTAGCATGATAATGTCATAATCAACATTGTCTCACTGATACACTGCCACTACATCTCACTTCTTTGCTGAGGCATCTTTCCACAGTTCACATCAAATTCATAGACATCCCTAATTTCTTGCAGTGTAAATACATTTGAGTAGACCTTGCAATGAAAAAATTTACACCTCTGCCCCTTGTTTTTGCAGAGTGATGCAAAAGTAAGCTACATTTAAATTATGAATCCCTTTACAAACTAATAACCATAAAATAATACAAATTAAGGCAGGTACAGCATTTTTTAATGATAAGTTACTTATTTGAATTGTGCATAACATAGTTGACGACTGTTTTTCCTCGTATATTCATCTGAATTACTTAGGCATAGTCTTTAACAGAATTATCAGGATACTTCAAAGAATGTATAACTTTGTAAATGTATGCTTCAGCTAATAATAAAAAAGATCTAATTTCTTTACATTTGCATAAAAACAGTGACAGAGATCTGAAGTGTATTATATTCAGAATGTGTTTATTTAAAGTGTTCATGTAAAATTTAGATCTATGTTCTTTGACATCCCAAAAACACCATGTTATGATATCTTGGTTCTTTGTTGTATAGGCACTATCTGAATATTAAAGGTCATAAATCATTTCGGGCCTTAACAGTTCTTTTTCCTATAATTGAACAATTTTGCCATTTTTTTTTCCCCAAAATTTCCCTTTTTTTTTTTTTGAGCTTCATTCTCTCTTTTCCTTTTGCCTTGCTTCAGAGGAGCCTCCTCCACGCCCTCCTCAACCAGTCATCCTAATCAAGAGTAAGTCTGGCCACTCGTTCTGGTCTAAAAGCTGTTCCTGCTCTCTCTGTTTCATTCTAGCCCCACTCTTTAAAGGTATACCGTAAACGTTATTGCTTGTTTTTGTAATGCCTTGCAGCAGTTTCACTCTGCCCCAGTCTTGCTGTCCATAAGACAAATCTACTAACATGAATAGGATTTAATTAATCCCTTTAGTTACAAAAGAACACCCGATTGTTCATGTTTAGGTAGCTATCATTAATAGTTAATAAATGTTTTTTTTTCCTTGTTTGTTGAATGCTGTATTTCATTTGTTCCAACATATACAGTAGCTTTTTAGTTTAATGATAGCTTGGCCTTCTTTGAGATGTTTATAGTATCATGTGAGTAACACAGCAGTACTTTGTTTGTCAGAGTGCATTATTGCATGATTTATCTTTTGTTTGTGAGAGTTTGTGAAGTAGTTTTACAGTCATTTAACAAATAAATAAATTACACATGTAATTGTTTGATGTCACTTAAAACTAAATATATTAGGCATTGGAAGTTGTAATGATTGATAAAAACATACAGTATAACACAGCAATAGTGCTTTCAAGTGCAAGTGAAAAGTTAAATAATTGCAAGGTTTGCTATCATTATTTACTATTGCACTTTTAAAATATTTTTCAAATGAAGTAAAAGAAAAAATGTGTTCAATTAGTCTTGCCAAAACTGGTGATTAAGATAAGATAAATAGTAAATATGAAACTGTTCAAACTCTTTGTGTGTTTTCTTCCAAACAATTTATGAATCAGGAACACATTTTTACTTTTGAGATTTGCTCAGTTAAATTATTAAATCTATTAATCTGTAATTTTACAAATTACCAACAAATTAGCTTTTATTTCTCAGTAAATATTATATAGAGTGTTACTTAATGACAATGATGATAATATTTATAACACATTTCATTCATGGAATTCAGCTCAATATGCTTACAAAAAATTACAATACCCACTAGCTTACATATCTACATTGATAAAACAGATACTAGTAAGATGATAATGAAATAAGAAGAAGACCAACACTTAAAAAGTGAATAAGATATACAGAATAACTAAAAAGATGCTAAAATCACAACCTATTTGTTGTGTGATTGTGTCTTTTTTTAAACAGCAGCATCTTCCAGCCATTCTGCTTTTACATTATTCCCATCGCAATCTGTCATAAGTTATTGTTGTTCTTTAAGGATGTATTCCATAAAACTGGTGAGAAATTTCAACAGTGGTGCATTGACACAGCACCACAGCAGGCTTCTGGGAAGAGAAGTGATTAATAACAAATAACAATAATAACAAATAATAATAACCATGAAAAATTGTATTACATGTTCAAAAAGCTGCCATATGCATGGCTCAAATGGCCAACTCAACTGTACAAAACAAATACTAAAGTAATTTCATTATGCATTAGTGTCTTATGCACTCTTTCATGTAACCGGGAGCTGTAAAATATTTATATTATCAGAACTAGCTGGCAACAACAACTGTTGTATCTTGATGACCAAAAAGTAGGTGTTTAGTAAAGCAACCAGGTAGTGTAAATACAGTATTTCACGTCTACTGAAACAACAAAGTGAGTTAATTTCATGAAAAAAATGTGTGTTTTAAATTATCCTTAACATATGTATACAGGTGCACAATGCCTTTTTTGAACAACTCAGTATCATTTATTATATGCTACTCCAAGGAGGCTAAAGGTAAGCAAAAATTGCATGTTGTTAACACAGTAAACTCAGGGTATGTATAAACATATGCGGTACAGAAAGTACCAAAACAAACCGTATGAAGCGTTCTCAGTTGAGTATATGTTGCCTCAAGTAGAGCACTGGTCTGTTCTTAGACTTGGCCTAGAATGGTTAACTCAAATACTAGTCATGTGCTAACACCTAGAGCAGCTCATTGTTCTCTGGGGTGCACTAGTCTACCTTAAATAATAAAGTGCAAACACAAATATACTGAAATAATTAGTCCTTATCATCCTCCTTAACCAGCATTTAATTCGTATTATCATATTTATTTCCATCAAAAAGCATATCTTTAAAACAAACAATCCATACATAATATTAGACAACTGACACAACATTGGGCATTAGAAGTCGTTGCCACAACAGTGGCAAATTAAATTATACCTACAGCATTTAACTGAACAATATTCTTTCATCTTAATTTACAGAATACACATTCTGTAACATGCCTGATGAGTGAATGGCTTAGTGCAATAGGAAAGAGTAATATTGACCAAAAGATCAAGCAACAAAATGGACAAGCAGAACATTGCAGGTGTATTAAACTACAGAAATTCAGCTCATGGAAATGTATCTTTACACTTAAGTTCCAAAATTTTATGATTCAGAATAAAATAGCTTTCTGTTAAAATTTTCAGTCTTGCTACAAACCTCCCATATCTTTCACAATATAAGGCATTAAATACAGCTGATATATGAAAAGAATTTACCAGTTAGTAAAAGCTTGTCTGCTTTGCATACATCCAGTTGTACAACCTTGGCTGTATTTGCATTGCCATGTTACATTGTTATTGCTTTGTACACCTTTTTGTGATTTTATTTCCTGTGAAAGATTAATTAGATCCATTCACACCCTGTGGATGTCTGCTCTATTTTCTCCTTCCATCAGTTTTTAGATATTTTACTATTCTCTTCCTACATTTTGTAGTTTTGTAGTTTGACATTGAGATTTCATACTGCCATTATCCCACCAACCCTAGCACAAAGTGAATGGAGCACTTCAGATGCAGCTTCTTTATTCTTCACTTAAGCATCCGTGCTGTTTCCTAATTGTTGGGCTGGAAAGAAGAACTAAGTGAAAGATTAAGTTTAATAGTTAGTCCATTTAATAGTATAGGGGATAGGTATCTGTTAGCATTTAGGAAAAATAAACTTTTATGGGGTAAGAGCTGAGTATATTTAGGAGCCTTTACTTGTTTTCAACCATCTTCCAAGAATACAAACCCTCCCATAAAACTATCCGATTAATTCCAAAAGAGATTCTGTTCCCCTTGTTATGTAACAGTGACTAATTTATAAG
Source organism: Polypterus senegalus (assembly GCF_016835505.1). Classification (NCBI taxonomy): domain Eukaryota; kingdom Metazoa; phylum Chordata; class Cladistia; order Polypteriformes; family Polypteridae; genus Polypterus; species Polypterus senegalus. The sequence continues at coordinate 187,268,996 of NC_053154.1, forward strand.
CAGTCTCTTGTATGTTGTACTTCTGAACCTCAGTGCAGGCTGTCTGTGTGAACTGTTCTATATCCGTTATTCTTCCATATTATTTTTATTGAAATCGCTGTCACTTATTTAGCCTAATGAAATGATTGCATTAACAAATTTTTCAGATGCTTCTTTCTTGGTAGGAAAGCTTAATTAGTTGAATATTAGTAAATGCAGTTCACTTTAAAAATATGAAACATTTAATAATTCATTCGTTTAGTTTGATGAAGCCATTTTCATTTTATTTTCACCTGACATTTCAGTGATTTTGTCCTTTAAATGTTTGGTAGTAAGTTTCTTTTTCTATCTTTTTTCATCCTGATTTAATCCAGAACCTTGCTATGACCCAGTAGCAGAAGAGGAAGATTCTGCTGCTAACCTAAAGAAAATGTCACTAAGGAAACAAGGGCCTGTTAAGGGTCTTAAACTTAAACCTGCTGCTCGAGTCTGTGCAACAAAGATCAGTGATAGACAGTGCTTCGGTGGAAAAAGCATAGTAGCTCAGGCAAATGAAATTTCATTGATTGACTTTGAAGATGAGGTTCCACCATCTACTCCTTCTCCTATCATGGAGCTAACAATTCCAGCACTGGCAAAATTAGTGTTGGACACTGACAGTATATTGGATAAAACCCCTCCGCAGAGTCCCACAAGGTTTCTTCCTAGACCCCTTCACCCTACACCTGTTGTTGACTGGGATTCCAAACCCTTACCACCCCCACCTGCTTATGACGACGTTGCTCAGGATGAGGAGGATATTGAAGTTTCTTCGATAAATAGTTCTGAACAAGTTATGACAGACGAAAGGTCAAAATATGATATGGTTAATCTCCACAAAACCAAAGACAAGGGAGAAACAAACTTTGGCTTTGTTCAGGAAGCTGACTTGGTAGAAAGACTAAAAGTGGAGGACAACCTGTTCTTGCCTTGTCATCAGAAGAGACGGACAAGCTTATCTCAGTCAACTGAAATTTTTGAGGAACTACAACAAGAATGCATGAAAAGATTAAATGTTCCTGCTGGTTTTTCTCAGCCTTCCACACCAAGCCCCACAAATCCGGATGTTCACAAACAGATATTTTTACCATCTGCTGAAGAAAAACCACAGATTCCACCTAGGATACCTATCCCACCACGGCCTGCTAAACGAAATGAGTATGGTCGATGGTCTGGTGATCTTTCTCCTGGTTCAGTGGGAGAGGATGACAAACCGCCACAGCTACCCCCAAGAGACCCCTTATCACAGCCTAATTCTCGAACTCCTAGCCCCATGAGTCTCAATGTGGGATCTCCTCAACAAAGATGCAGCCTTAGTTCAGCCATGTCATTTGGTTCATATCTTTCCACTTCACCTGGCAAACCTATGCCAACTACCCAGAGCTTTGCATCAGACCCCAAATATGCTACCCCAAAAGTAATTCAGGCTCAAGGGAAGGACTGTAGCAAAGGACCATGCATCTTACCAATTGTTAAAGATGGAAAAAAAGTGAGCAACACGCATTATTACCTTCTTCCAGAAAGACCTCCCTACTTGGATAAGTATGAGAGGTTTTTTAAGGAGGCTGAAAGCACAGAGGACATCTCATCCAGAAGAACTGTTACAACAGCAACTGTACGACCCATGGTCCAGCAAAATGATGTCAAAACAAACTTCTCTTCCAATAACAGCAATTTGGGTGCCAAAAATGTGATGAAGACCTCCTATAGTCTCCAGAAAATTACCTTTGATGGATCTGTTGGAAAAACTGAAGGAATCAAGCCATCGGATAAAATCAAACTAGTAAGTATTCAGATTAAGGTTTTCATTGTGAAAGGTAAGATTACAGTCAGTCATATAGTCAAAATCCTGACAAAACATTTCAAATAAGTTCAGAGAGCTGAAAAAAACTGCAATGGAAGGTCAAAACTGACCAAAAATGCACAAGTTGGATTTGGTTACAGTCAATGCAGAGAGTATTGCCAAGCATATAAAATATTATATTTATTGTGAGGAATTAGCTAAGAGATGGAAATGTCTTGTTTTTCATAATGCTTAGATTAGGAAAGATGATGTTTACACATTATCCTGGAATTCTATCCATAGTAGCATAGTAGTATTTTTAAGGTTTTCCTACACAATATTTGCAGTTTTAACAGGCTGTACATTTGAAATTTATAATTTCACTCATGTGAAAGGTAGGTAATGGATTTGGTTTTATAATGCTTGGTACATCTTTAAATAAAATTAACACATTTGTCTGTTTTCTAATCTAATTCTAGTCTCTAGCTGTTTAGACAGAATGTATTTGCTTTAGTTACTATATCCTATTATTAATACTTTTAGCAATCTAAATCAAATAAAATAGATTTCCTAATCAGATGAGTATTTTCTATGTAAATTACACAGCTGACAACTTCTGATTCTCATGCTTCTTAATATACTGGCTCAGTAGTTTCCCCACCCCATTTTCTATTCAAAAATCTATATTAGGCATAGTAACTGTTCATAATGCATATTCTGAAAATCAATGATATGTTAGTTAGATTTATCACTTTGGTTTTTCTTGCATCATGATTCTTCACATATTTTGTGCAGTCCTGCAACAGTAATTTTCAAAAATGTAAAATGAAAGTGTAATAGCATAGAAAATTAATGGTAATGTGCAGTTCTACAAATGCATAGCTTACAGAAGATGAATAAATGAATTAAAAATAATAAAAGTTATCATCCTATATTACAACGGAATGATTGTTTTGGAAACAATATTGATTAAAATTAAAGAACTCAGCAAAGCATTTTCCCAGTCTTGATCCGAAATGAATAAAAAGAAGTTGATGTCTTCAGAGATATTTGTCATATTATCTAATATGTTGAACATGTTAATTTTTTTAATTGCAGGATTAATAAATGTATGATTTTTATGGCGGGTTTGTGCATTTCTGGGTTGTATTTTTATCCCAAGCAAATAAAACACAAAAATGTATCTAGTTTAATTGGAGTTTCCATTCTGCACCATGTTTGTACCCTCAGAGGAGATTCAGATTTCTTGTCCACCAGGGATATTCATTTCTGTATGATGAACTTAAGTCCATTGAGTAGTAATAACACAACTAACTCTCTGTGGCTTTTCAGGATGGATTCTAGGTGCACAAATTAATTACAAGTATTTACATTTTATTTGGCCAAACCAATTATACACTAAACTAAACTTCACATTTTACACTTATTTGTTTTATTTTAAACAATGGGCACAGAGTTTTTTGCATAGTGTTTTTTGCACTGTTTGATTAGCAGGTATATTGCTGATACTGGACTATTGTCATCTTTTTATACAAATAGGTAAGAAATGATCAATTAACCTAACGTGCTTATCCCACAGAAAGCTTAATAAGAGAGCTATAAATTAGGAGTGTGCAGATATCTGAAATTTGATGAGGTAACATTTTTTCTTCTAGGCCAATGACTAAGCCAGGTACATAACATAATATAACAGACACAGGGAATTAATTTAAAATGTTTTGCATTAAACTTTACTTCATCCATCCATCTTCAAAACAACATGTTTACATTCCACATTAGGACAAAATTGTTTCTCTCTCTCTCTCACACACACACGCACACACACACACTCCCAGAGGGCCTTATAAGAATCAACAGCATAATCCACACATCTTTGGAATGAGTCTGCAGAACAATACACACAGGAAGGAAGTGGCAACTCCACGAAAACAAAGACCATGATTCTAGAAGTGTGAGGCAGCAGCATTGACCAATTGGCCACCATTCCACCTCAAGTTATTTTGTTTTAGTCCATTTTAACATAGTTCTATGGAAGAGTATTTTCCTTTATAATAGAAGCCCTAGCACTATACACCGTATATGCAACAAAAGCATGAAATATTGAATGCTAAACACATAAAATTAGATTTCTATATGATGCAAGTATGATGACAATGTGAAAGTATTTTATTACGGAAAAATGATGAATAAACAAATAATTTTATGCAATATTTTATGAAAGTGCTTCATATTTTCACCTTACATTGCAATTACATTTCACCTTACATTGCATATTTTCACCTTACATTACATGGACACATTACTGAAAGCACAAAGCAGATGTTGTTCATAACTCATGTGAAATATCATCATGTACTGTACACAGATTTTCTAACAGTTACCTTCCTGGCAATGGCAGTTTTGACTTTTCATTAATTGATTGTTTTATGAACATGTATGTCTTTTTTCATTTTAGCCTGATTTAGTGTATTCTTATTCTAGCATTTCTGTTTAATGCAGTACAGTCTCATAGTTACATCCATCTATTTTGTGAGCTACTTTTGCCTTTACAGTGTGGTGAATCCTATTCTAGCTGGATGGCCTTTTGTCCACAGATCTATGGTCTATTTATTTTGATAGTATGTGTGCTATCCAATATGCACTTTCTGTGTTCTTTGTTTTTCAATATACAATTACTGTATGGAGATAATGAATCAAAACCTACTTAAAGCAGTCCTTGTTTAGCTCATATGTTTATGTCTATTCTGTATTTAATGACTTATTGGTTATGTCAGCTCTGGATTATAACAAATAAGGAGGTCATGGCTTATTTATACAGTTGCTTGTGAAATCTAAGGCCAGTAACAATATTAATATAGTCTGCTTTGTAGTAATTTACTTTAGTAATCAGTGATAAGCAAGTTAAGTGAAAATAATAGTCATTGCAGTAAGGTACAGTAATCTGTATCAAGATTAGTTTTAGAATGAGTGTCTTTATATGCAGTTGCTTAGGTGCTAATGTGTTTTTGAAAGTGCACTTAGTTTTTAGAACTACATTGTTGGAATTTACAAATGAAGTAAACATCTGGTGTGTTTAACTAATTTTGTCAATCTTTTTATAACAATGCAGTTTTATAAATGTACAGTTTAAACTGTATGGATCAGTGAATTATTAAAGTCTCTGTGAGATCAGAATACTGTACAAATAAAGTAAAAAACATCATTCAATGAAAACACAATTAAATGACATACAAAACAATATTCTAAATACTAACATTTTGTGATATATATATATATATATATATATATATATAAATAATATAGAAATACATCATGTACATTTTAATTACATTCTGTAAGCTGCTTAATGGAAATCTATAAATACAGATATGGCCAGCTGGTGTTGAGGCAGACAAAAACAGCTCAAGCCTACACATGAAACAGTATGTAAAATATATAGCCCGAAAGAAAATTATTTTAAAGCTGGCTTTCTAGGCTATATTTAAACATAATATTCTTGAGTGGCCCAAGACAGTACTGTAAATATATCTATACTATTCTTAAATCGGGTTAAAGGAATACTTCACCCAAAAACTAGTATTTAGAACATTCAAATGTTAAACACATTAAGAGAATGGGTCATCCAGCCTAGTCGGGTCATCCAGCCTTTTCACTGAGATTGAACAAAATAACATCAAGTTAAGATTTGAAGGCCTCTGAAACTCTGCTTTAAATCACACTACTTGGTATTTATTTTATGTGACTGTGGCTCTTTGCATAAAAAAAAAAACTTTTTAATGATTGTGCAAAATCTGCCCTTAACCAGTTTCCAATCATGTACCATTGTTCTTGTTGCAGAAATAATTTTAAAATAACAACTGGGATCTAGCGCAATTTGCACAAAGAACATCTGTATGGGCAGGGTGATGAGAAAGCAGCCCTTTCTGTACTCACTCCACAAACAGAGTCAGTCGCTTGTTGTATGTAAATGCTCATTTAGACAAGCCAGATGCATTTTGGAACAAAGTGCTTTGGACTGATGAGACAAAAATTGAGTTATTTGGTCATAACAAAAAGTGCTTTGCATTCCAAGAAAAACACCTGCTACCTACTGTCAAATTTGGTGAAGGTTCCATCATGCTGTGTGGCTAGTTCAGGGACTGGGGCCCTTGTTAAAGTCGAGGGTCGGATAAATTCAACCCAATATAAACAAATTCTTCAGGATAATGTTCAAGCATCAGTCACAAAGTTGAAGTTACGCAGGGGTTGGATATTCCAACAAGACAATGACCCAAAACACAGTTCGAAATCTACAAAGGCATTCATGCAGAGGGAGAAGTACAATGTTCTGGAATGGCCGTCACAGTCTCCTGAATATCATCGAAAATCTATAGGATGATTTGAAACAGGCTGTCCAAGCTCGGCAGCCATCAAATTTAATTGAACTGGAGAGATTTTGTATGGAAGAATGGTCAAAAATACCTCCATCCAGAATCCAGACATTCATAAAAAGCTATAGGAGGCGTCTAGAGGTTGTTATATTTGCAAAAGGAGTCTCAAGCAAGTATTGATGTCATATCTCTGTTGGGGTGCCCAAATGTATGCACCTGTCTAATTTTGTTATGATGCATATTGCATATTTTCTGTTAATCCAATAAACTTAATGTCACTGCTGAAATATTACTGTTTCCATAAGGCATGGCATATATTAAAAGGAAGTTGCTACTTTGAAAGCTCAGCCAATGATAAACAAAAATCCAAAGAATTAAGAGGGGTTCCCAAACTTTTTCATATGACTGTACTGTACGAGTTCCTTTTATATTTGTAAACACTTTAATAATGTCCTGTTTTAATTTTGTTTTGCTTAAACTGAAAAGGTTCAATTCCTGAACTCCTTCAATCCCTTTTCATAGCCCATACCGTGGAATCAGCCTACTTGTTCTTTTCTGAACTTTTGCTAGTTCTGCAATTTTTTTTTTTGTAATATGGAGACCAAAACTGAACACAGTACTCCAGGTGATGTCTCACTGCTGCCTTATATAATTTAAGCATAACCTTTCTTGACCTGTATTAGCTTTCTTGATCATTTCTATACACCATCTTGATGTAGATAGTGATGAATCTACTATGACTCCCAGGTTCTTCTCATACGTACTTTCAAGTTTTAGACTCCCACCCACCCAATCGTGTATTCAAATCAGACATTCTACTTACTACATGTAATACTTTACATCCACTTACATTACAGTCCAAACCTGTGTGCTATTCAAACTCTTCTGTAACAAATTAGCTGATTCTATATTATCTGCCCTTCCACCTAGTTTGGTATCATCTGTAAACTTAGCCATCTTAATTATTACATTCTTGTTCAAATCATTTATGTATATTAAAAAGATAAGGGGCCCCAGAACTGATACCACAGGTTGCAGCACTTTTAACATTGCCTAATGCTGAAAAAGCTTACTTCACCATAACCCTTTGATTTCTGTGCCCGAGTCAATTTTGCATCCCCCTACAGACGTACCATAAATTTCCACTTCTTTTAATTTGATCAATAACCTTTCATGTAGTACCTTATCAAAAACCTTCAGAAAATCAAGACAAATAATATTATATGCACCTCTCTGATCATATTTTTATTGCTTCCTCCTAGAATTCCAACATATTAATGAAACATGACCTTCCTCGTCTAGACCCATGTTGAATGTTTGCTAATACACCTGTTCTAAACATTTCATTAATGATGGTGATAATTTACTTGTGATGCATGTTATACTTTCTGGCCTATAGTTACTTGGATCAGCCCTATCACCCATTTAATTTTAATCTGGTATTTACTTAAACCTGTAACAAATTTTAATCTGTTATGCTGTTTGTAGTGATGGCTGAGAAAAGCTTTTAATCTCATGTTTTCATGTAATATTTAGATCATACATTTGTTGATACAATAGGCCTCAATAGAAACTTAACCTTGCACAACAGCAAAAATTAATAAAATATCCATAAAAAAGATTACTTGAGTCATATTCTAAATGACAGGTAGCCAATTGTGTACTCGCCGAGTTTTAAACCACAAGCATTTTAATTAATACTTAGTTATTGAATGCATTCAGGCACAAGAGAGAAGCACATTCAAACAGCTTTGATTTTTTTAATCTGACATTAGCTAACAGGAGAATTAAGGCTGGTGATTTGTTTCTACAGACAAGCTTTAATGCAGACATATTATCCAAAAAAAGTGCACCACTTTAAAGAATAAGGTGGAAATAAAAGGATAGATTAGTGTAAAAGAAGATAACACCTAAATTTAATGAGAATTTAGTTTAACTAAAGTTTGTGTATCTATTTGCAAATTTTGTTTCTGAATTTCAGTCCAGATTTTTCAGTCATCCACTGCTTCACCTCTCTTGAGCAGATAATTAATCATGTTATTGAAGATGTATTGTTTGTGTTTTTTGACTGCATTGCACTCACAGAAGCCCCTTCTTCCATAGTTTTAATTTAAATAGATGAGATGGAAGAAGATGGCATATGATGCTAAATGTTACTGTGTTTCCACCACATCACTGCCAAGTTAACCAGATTGTGCTTTTGTTTTGTACATGTTTTTTTTTCCACTCAAAGCATTCAAAAGGAAAAAATATAACATAGAAAGACAAAGTGGACTTAGGTACAATACTAAAAAAAGTAGAACCACTGCAGCTGCTCAGATAGTTGGCCTGGAATAGCGATCAGTTAGTTGAATTGTGTCACTGTGTGTTATTTTCATCCCTATTGTAGATGTAACTCCCCCCTACATTTTCCCTTATTATACTGCTGAAAATTGATTAAGAGTTTGGGTAGAATAATGTGTTTGATGTGTAGTGTGAAATTCAGTTAAGTTGGACGATGCTTCACAGGTCAGTAAAACAATACACTTGCCTTTCTTATTGCTATATTAAGCCTTTCACAAGGTGTACACCTTAAGTATTCTTTATGATTGGTGGTCTAATTATTGATACAGAAAAGACTGCTTCTGAGAAGAAGAATGTTGTTAATAGCAGATCAAGAGCAATCTGAACTTAAAGTTTAGCTTTCAGCTTTAAGCCTCGTTGGCTTGACCTACCTGTAAGTGACTGATAATAGAACTGCTAGCTTGCATTACTGAACAGAGTTTCTGAGAAACATACTTTTTACTAGGACTGTTCATCTCAGCAAGAAATCTTTAGTTTTTGAAAATAGAAAGGTAGAATATGTAGTAGAAAACACAAATATAAAGTGGACAATTAAGCAAATTAGGAAACCAAGAGATCCCCCAACTTCAGTCCAACTCTAGATTATTTTTGTGGAATAAAGGAAAATAGTATATATAGTAAGGAAAGTAAACTGGAAAGAAGGCATAGATCTAAGGCATACAAGAAATGTTTGAAGATGTGTGCTCATTTTCAGTAATTAACTGGACCAGCCCAAATCTAAAGAGCCAGAAGCAGCTAAAGCAAACACCAGTGGGCAATACACACATTCTCATCAGTCAGGTCTCATGCAGATTTTGATTGCTTAAAAGTGTTTGTTTTCTGTAAGCAGCTGCATATTTCTTTGAGAATCTTGAATAATGTCTACAATGTACAGGCATTATATTATTGACACCCTAAATCAGTAATCATAGACCATATTTCACTGGGAAATCCAGACCAGGTTTCATTTTTCAAAAATGTTCTGAGTCATACCTGTATTGCAGCATTTACCTAGAGGGGTTACACCATAAATTAACTTGTGGCTCCTGTTTAAATGCTGATAGAATTTTTTTTCCTAGTGTGAGAGATGGAGTGAAGAGAATTTTTATCTGCCTTTTCGTAGTGTTATTGTCCACATTCTAATTAAGAAAAATAACGTACATTTTTAATGTTGTAAAATGAATAAATATATTTAAAAAGTCCTTATTTCATTTTTAGATTAAGCATGCTTGGAAGTGGATGGATATTTTATGTGAATCAGACAGTTATTATAGTTTGCTACTAGGCTGTAACTGCCAGTAACAGTTCCATTATAAAACACATTCTTATGGATCATCTAAGGCTCATAGGCTGAAACATCAGCAGCGTTACTTCATGATTACTTAACACATACAAATAAATCAAGCAATTTAGCTTTTATTTACTTAAAGTTATTTTTAAAATTTTGAAGTATCTCAAATAAACGTTCTTTTCCAGATTTTCAGAATAGCTTCTTGTTCATTTTCTGCTGAGAGAAAAGTGATTTAATCATTTCTTTTAAGATGTCTTAAACACATCTTGAGATACAGTATCTTAAAGACTGGCACACCTATTAAAAGATTACAGGAATTCAAAATGAAGCTCAAGTATTTTAACATGCATAGAAAATCGGTTTGAAATTTATCAACATGTATTTGAGGTACCTTGAAATGCATGGGAGGTTATTTTTGGCTTATATGAAAATTCTTGTGAGAACTACAAAATGTGTTATAGATGTCTTAAAATATTAAAGAACTTATTTTAGGATATCTTTGACTGAGTGTCATATGTCCAAAACTCTTACTAGGATACTTGAAATAAATTATGAGATATCTCTAAATGTTTGTTTGGATTGCAATATTTAATATGGTGCAAAGTGTTTTTGAAAGTGGTGTGCATTTTTTCAAAGTTCACCAAAGCCTGCATTATAGATGTGCCAGTCCTGCTCATCTAGTTATAGGTTCAAAGGATCTCATCATCTTCTTCCAAACTTAACTGTTCTTATGGTTACAGTTTCATTATCTGTTTCACATTTCACATTTTTATGTGTTTGTCATAAATAACTAATGTAATTCTTTTGATATTGTTTTCAAAGTGCTAAACATTTGGTTAATAATACATTTCTAAAAGGCCTGTTGAGTAATTGGCTGGCTGTTATGGGTCCGTTTTTTCCTTTGTTTAGCAAACTTTATCAAGCTTATCAGAGTTTTCTTTTCTACAGCATGTCATGTTTTCTCACTCAGGATGCAAGTTCCCTTTTTTTCTTTAAACTAGACTCATCTGGGATTTACTTTACTTTCTTGTCCTATCTTTTTAAGTTTGGTTTCGTCCAATATTTTTTATTTAACAATTATTATACAAAACATAATGGATTGCATTTTTACAGGGTTTGGTTAATCCTTGCTGTTTTACTTTTCCCTACTATATTGGAATGGTGTTTGTCCTATCCATTCCTGAATCATCTCTAAGCCACCGTTAAATGACCTCTTTTTATGTTTAGGTGCAGGAAACAGTCCATGGAGTCACTATAGAGGAGTGCCAGGCTGCTCTGCAGAGTCACAACTGGAATGTTCATAAAGCAATACAGTGCCTCAAGGTGCCGTTAAAAAAATTAAAATGTTTTATGTTAATGCCTGGGTGAAAAGGTGGTGGGCGCCTGAAACGTGTCTTGTGTTATAGCATGGAGGAGTGGAAATTGCAGGGGGCAGCTAGCAGATTCTTCAGTTCTGAAGACTGCATAGCCTCCCATCTTGCAGAAGGAAACAGCTTTAAGTCTTAGTAATTTAATTTGCATGTTCTAACTCCAAATCCTGTGGAGCTGCATGTGTCTCGTGTTACAGTGTATGTTAACCGCCATTTCAAAATACGTGCAAGGCTCTGTATGAGGTGAACCCGTTTGCTTTTAGTGTGAAATTTTTAATTTCTGCAAATATCAATACATAAAAAAATTGCTGGATATTTAAGATAGCTGTTACTACTTATTCTTGCATCTGTCACCATTGGAGACATTAATTGTCAAGTTTTCTACCCCCAGATTGCATATCGTTACACACGTATTTGTTTAATCCACTGTTTGTCATATTTGTCATTTTGATTGTCGTTTTATACAATAATGTATCATTACTTTGATAGTTTTAACAATTGAGGTTACAAACTTTAATAAGCAAAAGAAAAAATATAAGCCAAAGCCTTGTCTATTAAACTGCAAGTTATCTTTTTTTTTTTTTTTTTTGTTTTGTTTCCTTTTTTGGTTTACATTTCCATCTCTGCAAATTAACAATAGAAGTATAAGACATCCAAACAATAAAGATTTAAAAACAAAATTAAAATCATCTACTAATGTGATTTATTTTAGACCTTAAACTTTGTTCTACATCATTTAAATAACTATTCAACAACAACATTTATTTATATAGCACATTTTCATACAAAAAATGTAGCTCAAAGTGCTTTACAAAATGAAGAATAGAAAAATAAAAGACACAGTAAAAAATAAAATAAGTCAACATTAATTAACATAGAATAAGTAAGGTCCGATGGCCAGGGGGACAGAAAAAACAAACAAAAAAAACTCCAGACGGCTGGAGAAACAAAATAAAATCTGTAGGGATTCCAGATCATGAGACCGCTCAGTCCCCTCTGGGCACTGTATTCACTATTCACTGTAATCATAACATTTTCAGACATTCTACATTCTATTCAGGGTTGTACGAATCTGGTGCCTACACGAGCAGTATCAGGCACAAGACTGGAGCTAACACTGGAAGTTGAGCCTACTCATGCTACCACCCACACTCAGATTGGACCAGTTTCTGGAGTGTCATTAGCATCATATCCAGTGTCTCCATGTTGTTAGCACTTCAGTGCAATGCATCTGTGTTAATTGCTCTATCTCGGCAGACTGGCTCAAGCTTCAGCACACAACGGATTAAACAGAAAAGCAATTAATCAACAAGAGAAAGACAACATTAATTTATTTAATCAATACCACTTTAATACTTGTTTGCTGTAGTCGTGTTTTTAAAATGGACACTGTCAAAACATAGCATCCTCCAGATTCCTATCAATATAAAAAGCAGGTAAGTCATACAGTTATATTTACCACCTGTAGTACTAAAAGTACAGATGCAAGAATAGACAAAGGTTTATAACGCTGGCAGTATCTAGTTGGCTACTTATTTTGGGCAGTTACCCCATCACAGAGGTATTGTGCATTAAATGAAATAAAAGGATACCATTTTGCCGATGTTAGCGGCTAAACGACTTTGTCTTTCTTCTGAGGTTTTATTTTGCTAACATGCTGGCCCCGCTTGTGGTGTTAGCAGCTAAGCGAGTTTTCTGTTTCCTCGGAGGTGGAGCCCTTACTCCAACTCCACCTCTCAATTCCGTGCCAGACAGACACACACACTTCCATGTGTAAACATTTATATATAAGATACGGTCTTGTCCTATAGCAGATAAACAGGAAAAAGGTGCTGGGACACTGCGCTGATGCCACATCAAGGCATCCTCCGTAATGCTGTACAAACAATATCTCTACCCATGGCCAATACTATGGCACTCGTAACACCAGCATCCCATTGTCTGTGCCCTGCCGTCGAGACGTGAAAGCAGGACGGATACCTCCGCCCTGCCTTTTCCTCACCTAAGTTCAGGGCTTCTCTGCCCTTACAGAGAGCAGCCCTCACGTTTCCCATTGTTGCGAGACCCGGTCTTCCTCTTCTGGGTCCTCCTCTATTTCTGGGGCATCCCAACAGTCTGGGTCTCCTAATGGGAGAAAAAGAGACCCTGTGGCATCTGCGCCCATGTAAAGCTGCATGAGATTGCCGCAGGCTTTTGGGATGGGTCGTTCTGACAGCCGGCACTCACCATCCGGCTTCCTGTATGTGCCTCTGCCATTTTCGCCACCACCATGCGATCAATCATCACCGCAGTGTCCACTGTAGGAGTTGCGGCTACTTGGCAACCAGAACTGATCGATACCGGTGCCTCTTCGCTCGACACTCCTCTTTCATTTATGGTACAGGTGTCATCTACCTGGACTGCCGCATCACTCCGGCTGGAGAATCCAGCGCCACTGCTGGACAGCCTTCAGAGGTGCGTCCACCTTTTCCTCCAGCCTCTCAATCGTCTCTTGGAGGACACGTAAAATCTGAAAAAGAGACTGCATGGGCTGAAGGACACCCTCCAGCTCACGTAGAGCCACAATCAAGCTCAGTAAATCAGCCGGGGGCAGTCTGACGATTTGTTTGTACTTACCTGACGGCTGTGAGCTGCAGAGCCTCTGCACAAGCTCAGTTGAGTCGTCTTCTAGCTCAGGATGGATGTTCATTTGTCCCACCTTCGACCAATCATTGGCGGGCACACAACACACACTGTCCAATCACTTGCCTGTTTTGGGGAGGGCTGTCTGGTAATCCACCATCCCTTCCTAGTTCACATCACCCACTTTGGGGGGAGATTCCAGGTGCCCGTCCTCCTGTCGCTGTCTTCGCCAGTCTCCTCTGCCACAGTCTCATTGTCACTCCACGGATCAACGTGCTTCGGCCAAAGACATGGATCCGGGCAGTCCCCTTCTAAAAAGTATGAATAAGAGATAACTAGGTAATCTCCCCAGGGCCGACTGCCACTGGGCACCAGACTTACCTCTTGGATCCTGTCCCCCAAAGCATCCTTCCTTCGGTTGGCCTCTTCATCACCTACGCGCATCCTTGATGATGGTGCAAGCCTGGTAATCAGCCACTTTCACTTTCTCCCTCCCCATCAGATTGTGAACGGTCTTGCCATGAGCCAATGGCAGCTTTTAAGGTGAGCCACTGATTGTTGAACATGTGTGTGCGTGCCTGGTTCTGCTGCGTTGGACCATCCACAAAATTACTTAAACTGGGTTCCCTGCCAGTTAACAGCCAGGAAGTCCCATCTGGGATGGCATTGTGGAGAATCGGCCTTGACACAAACAGACACACAGACCAACAATATCCCAAAACACACAGTTATTTTCCTGCTTCATTTCCAGCACACACAGTGTACAAAACACCACAATAATGCACAGTCCTTTTCTTTCTCTTTACTTTCTTCTCTACCTTTTCCTTCTCTTCTCCTGCTGCCTCCACTCCTCTCCCGCAAGCTAAATCCTCTGCCTCCCGACTCTGGCTCCTGAATGGAGTGAGACAGCCCTTTATATGTTGCACCCGAATGTGCTCCAGGCGCTCCCTGCTGACCTTCCTGCAGCACTTCCTGGTGTGGCGGCAATGCTGCAAGCCATGGCTCAGTAACCATTCAGGCGCAGGTCCCAACAGGGTTGAGCTTCTAGGCTCTGATTCTGTGACGCCAATGCAAACCAGGGCGGCTGCCCTCTCTAGTCCCAGGAGAGGTGTTGTCCCTCTTCTGGTCCTTCTGTCCTCCAGGCATCCTGGCTGGGCAGGAGCCTCTGCTGGCCACATAAATAAATAAATGCTAATATTTTATACATTAATGAAAGAAGCAGTCAGATATTGTTATTGAAAAAAGAAACTAGAGTAAGCATTTTTATTTTTCTAGTCTTTACTGAGGTGAATGTAAAGCAAAGGACCTAGTGTAAGAAGTTGATCCATCAGTTAAAAACTTCAAAGGAGGTTTCCAGGCATAGGCCTGTTTAATCATAAACACTGAAGGAGTATATGCTTAAATATGTGTACTGTGTATTAACAAAAATATGCCTTATTTTAAAGCAGTATATTAATAATCATGTATTAAGATACCATGATACCCAAGTGTTAAGACGATGCTGTGTCCTAAGACAACAACAACAGCACTTTTTTATATAGCACTTTTTCATACAAATCTGTAGATCAGTTTTTACAAGAAGCAGAAGAAAGTGTTATAGTTACAAGACTTGGGTTGGCATCTGGTACATCTTTCATAGCTCTTGTATCTACTGCTTCAAATGTGGTACTCCTATAGAAAAGTAATGAACTTCAGAGAGCTGTTATATATACTTCTGTATATTTAAAAATTGTGATAGAATGCACAATGTCGAGAGAAACCAACAGGACAAAATGTTAACTGAATAGGTTCTTATTTTCTTTCTTTTGTTGCTTTGCTCCCTTATGCAACTAAATTAAATATAACAGTATGCCCATCTAAAAAATCAACATTATGTAGTAAAAGCACTCAACTGTCCATATTAAAAAAGGAGTTTGTAAACAAGGCTGTCATTTCAATCCTCATTTAAAAGCTTGTGTGTCACCCTGAGTATTCTCCAGCTGTAAACAGTAACACCACTATACTTGTGTCTATACCAGTGAAGTGCCTTGGGTCAGACATCTTTATTTAAAATACAGGGTTTTTTTTTAATGTATGAAATAATTTTGCATCAGGATGTAAAACAATCCCAAATGTTTCCCATTGTGGCAAAATAATTTTAGAATCTGAAGAATATCCTTCTAAAAGTCAACCAGATCCTCCTATACTAATATAATTTGGAGCAATGCTTACATTCTTTCTATTCTTCTTGTGAATTACATTGAGTTTGCTTCGTGTTCTTGAGGTGTGAACATTGACATAACCAGCAGCCAATGAGTCTGTGTGATTCTGGAGGTGTTTTGAAACTAGCTAATCAGCTAATGTACCCCTCTAATGAAAATACAGCAAGTTTTTATTTTCTTTTTGTTTGTTTCTTTTTAAATTGCATGCAGGGTGGAAGGCTGGGGCCCTGATAGGTTTGTGAGATCAAGCATGCCTAAAACAGTTAAGCAAATGATCTGCAAGGTGAATTTCCAGGACAATATTTGGGTGAACAAGGTCATGCAAAAAATGCTAATCACCAGGGGCCTCATGTATAACGCAGTGCATAGAATTCACACTCTTAACATGGCGTAAGCACAAAAGCGGAAATGTTCGTACGCACAAAAAAATCCAGATGCATAAATCTGTGCAATCGCCAGTTTCCATGTTCTTCCGATCCATAAATCCTGGTCAGAGTGAAAAGTAATGCATGTGCACGTGCCTGCTGCCCCACCCCAAACTCCTCCCAGAATTACAACTCTTTGAATATGCAAATCAATATAAATAGCCCTTAAGCTCAGCGTTCTGTGAAAAGACAATGGCAAAAGCACAAGGGAAAGTAGAATTTCAGCGAATACCAAGTGGAGGCAAGGAAAAACATACTACAGTAATCCCTCCTCGATCGCGGGGGTTGCGTTCCAGAACCCCCCACGATAGGTGAAAATCCGCGAAGTAGAAACCATATGTTTGTATGGTTATTTTTAGATATTTTAACCCTTATAAACCCTCCCACACTGTTAACATTATTAGAACCCTCTAGACCTGAAATAACACCCTTTAGTCAAAAGTTTAAACTGTGCTCCATAACAAGACAGAGATGACAGTTCTTTCTCACAATTAAAAGAATGCAAAAATATCTTCCTCTTCAAAGAATGTATGTCAGGAGCAGAGAATGTCAGAGAGAGAGAAAACCAAACAATCAAAAAATCAATACGTGCTTTTGGGCTTTTAAGTATGCCGAAGCACCGCGATAAAGCGGCATTTTTTAAAGGAGCGTCCGTATCCTCTAGGCAAACAGCCTCAGTGCAAACAGCCCCTCTGCTCACACCCCCTCCGTCAGGCGCAGAGAATGTCAGAGAGAGTGAGAGAGACAGAGAAAAGCAAACAATCAAGCACCGCGCGGGAAGCATGTCGTATATCATTGAGGAGTTTTATTTAATACGTACAGTAATACATGCTTTGATTGGGTAGCTTCTAAGCCATCCGCCAATAGCGTCCCTTGTATGAAATTAACTGGGCAAACAAACTGAGGAAGCATGTACCATAAATTAAAAGACCCACTGTCCGCAGAAATCCGTGAACCAGCAAAAAATCCGTGATATATATTTAGATATGCTTACATTTAAAATCCGCGATGGAGTAAAGCCGTGAAAGTCGAAGCGCGATATAGCGAGGGATCACTGTATTTGTTGGTTTAAACAGTGGTATAAAAAACAAAAGGAAGTTGATCGAGTGACAGTGTGATGGAGAAACTCGAAAGCTCAAGTTCACAAAGTCGCATAGCGCCCGAAATAAAAAAAGAAGTTGTCTTGGCTTGAAATGCCAACTTTAATCTCAAAATTTCCACTTTAATCACAGTTTATTTTGTCATTAAGGTAGAATATCATAAACTTAATCTTAAAATCGTTTAATTTACTAGTTTCTCAAATCCCATCGTAACTAAAGTAGCACGTTAAATGCTTTGTTTTGTATTTGATATTCTATGTGCTCTAGATGTGTGAATCACTACGTGCTTTTGGGCTTTTTCTTCCTTCGACAGGACACAGAATCCATTACATTCGTGATATTACAGCTCTCTGAATAATTAAAATACTGAGATGTATACTTGATATAATTTTCATGATAATATGAGTTAAAGCATGTTAAACATGGGAAAACGGTGGCACAGTGATTGTTCATGTCTCAGGCAAGATGCTTGCTGCGCCATGCGCGACCTTCGATGAAATACTTTATTGTAGCAGTACTTTCTCTTTTTCAAATGTACTAACCTCCAATTCCTGTCTTTACTTTTCTTTCTTCAAATACCCAATCGCCATACAATTAGCTCTGTAATAGGCGTTAAGCCATCTGTAAGCTTAGAACAGCGATTCTTCAAAACTTTTAAGGAACATTGAAATATCTTCGTAGTATGTGTTTAATTATTCTATTCGTCTATCCTTCCAATGTCGCGTCAGCACCAGCGAAAGGTAGGAACAATCCGTGAACTGAGCGCCAGCGGCTCGCTAGCGCTGCGGCACTGTGTCCTCACATGTTTAATTATTGACAATATAGATTATTTAAATGAAGTTAAAGTTTTATCTGTATAATAAACACATTTTGCTGCATTTCATCTTAAAAATGATTATCGTTATCATATGTAAATATGTGCTTTATAAAGTGGCTCAGGTTGTGCAATATTATAACTAGTGCAAGTTTACAGTGAGGTAATGGTACTTATAAGTACAAACAGTTCTACAAGGAGCACTTGATGGACTGATTGAGTGCATTTAGAGTTCTTGGGATGAAACTGTTTCTGAACCACGAGGAAAGGCTCTGAAGCATTTGCCGTATCAGAGCAGTTCAGTAGACAGCATGGCTATGGCTGCGTGTGCTTGATGCTGTATACGGATAATTGTCTTTCCGATCAGCTGCTGTACAGCTGTGATTTCCCCACTCAGATACGGTGATATTAATACTCCAAGTGGTGCTGTGAGAGTAATATAGAAAAGATGATCTGATGTGGCAACCCCTAACGGGAGCAGTTGAAAGAAGAAGGTGGTACAGTGAGAGTAACAATGCTAAAGCAGCTATTATATTTAGAATAGTCTGACCATTCTAAGGACCATTATATTGTTACAGGTTAATTACAATTAGATGCATTAAACTAATAAACAATATTTGGTTAATTTCAGTGTACTTATAAAGCCTTGTAGGGAAAAAATGGAAGAAACCTTGGGAAAGGCTGTTCAAAGAGAGACCCCTTTCCAGGTAGGTTGGGCATGCAGTGGGTGTCAAAAAGAAGGGGGTCAATACAATACAGTACAATACACAGAACAAAAAATTAAAATTTAAAGTTTAGAAGTACGGAGTAGAATTTAATGGTAGATGATACCACATAATATGATTTGGATTTGTTTAGAGTCCTGGAGACCTCATTCATCAAGCTGCCTCCCCCATTTGGCCATTCCACAGCTGAAATAGCGCTAATCCAATGAAAGGACCCCTCTTTCCCACGATTCCCATATAATACACTATGACCAAATTATTCTTCCGTGGACTTGTCTCTACTAACCTTCAAATTTTAATAATTTTTAAAAGTGACAGCTTCTTGGCCAATATTCCGGAACACATGCTTTTAACAGGTTTCTCAGAATTTACTATATGCTGTAAGATATTTGAAATGTTCAGATGCTACCCATTGGACTTATTCAAACCAGGTTACATAAGTCCCATTAAAAGCTCATTTAATTTTGTGGCTCCTATGCAGTGGAGTTCTCTTCTTGGATTTATTTATGAGGTATAATCAGTCTCCACATTTTAATCCAGGCTTAATGCCAGTCTGTCATTGCTGGTGTTTTAACTGTGCACTCTTCCTTCCAAGTTTTCATGACCTCTACTTTTCAAAGTGGCTTTACTGTCACTAGCTTACTGTGGATTGTTAACTTAATCAACTAAGCCTCAAAGTTCAACCAAAAAGTTTAAAAATGTATATTTTATTTTATTTTGCAGATGTGCTTGATCTGTTTATCTCCTACCACTATTGCTGTGTATATTGTTGCATAATTATTTAGATTAGAAGAAATGTTTATAATACTTATCTCTGTATTATAATAAAAAAAATCTTGGGAAGAGAGACGACACGTGACTTTCTCGGAGAGACACTTTCATGTCCCGCAAGACGAAACTTTGTGCCAAGAGATTTAACCACGCCCGGGGCCGGAAATTAAAGACAAACAGTAGATGACAAAGTAGAACGTCATAAAGAATACAAAAATGTTGGTGCAATACACATGCAGAGCAGGTTAGAGATCATGGAAATATGAAAATTCAAAAGTCTGAAAAAAAATGATAGATCGCATTAAAGCAAACAAATGTAAATTATTACTCAGTGAAATAACAGAACAGTGAAAAGAGATTGAATATATTGTTCGGCTTTAAACTTTAAGTCCGAGACCTGTAGATCGTCTAATTTGTGTTGCCATCAGGGAAAAGTAGTGTTTCTTCCCAATGAAGAGGCATATCTGCGAGAATTAAAAGATTTGTTATTTGGTGAAAATGAAATCCCGCAAGAAAAAATTTCAAGCCCTGCAAGACAAGACTTTATTCAAAGAGATTTGGAAAAGTCCTGCCCACATCTAAAACATTTACAACCACACACGATCTGCCTACTTCCACCTACGTAATATCAACCGTCTCCGCCCCTCTCTTACCCCTCACTCTGCTGCAGTTCTTGTTCATAGCCTTGTCACCTCTCGCCTTGACTATTGTAACTCTCTTCTTTTTGGTCTCCCTCAAAAAGCTCTTCACAAACTTCAATTAGTCCAGAACTCAGCCGCCCGTATTATCACGAGATCTCCTTCTACTCACCACATCACTCCTGTTCTGCATCAACTTCACTGGCTGGCTCCCTGTCAAGTTCCGCATCGAGTTTAAAATCCTTCTGCTAACCTTTAAAGCTATTCATGATTTAGCCCCCCCATACCTGTCTAACCTTCTCCACATCGTCACCCCTTCCCGTACTCTTAGATCATCCTCCTCAATTAAATTGACTGTTCCTTCCGCTCGTCTTTCCACAATGGGGAACAGAGCTTTCAGTCGTTCTGCCCCCCGACTTTGGAATGCACTGCCTCCTGAGATTAGAAACATTAATTCATTCTCTCTGTTTAAGTCTTCAGTTAAAACTCATCTTTTTAAACTTGCCTTCTCTATGTAAACACTGTACTGTATTGTGTGTTGGGTGTTGTGTAAAGTGTACGGTGTCCTTGAGTGTTTGAAAGGCGCCTATAAATAAAATGTATTATTATTACTACACACACAGTTCAATCATTTCTCATTTGTGTGAATGCTATTGTCAAGACACAGTTCATGTAGAGAGAATAAACGATGTTCACTCATGGGCTGTTATACGTTGTGTTGTCACGATGTAATTCCAAACACAGAATTAAAATTCAATGCAATATTGACAAAAAGGGAAAAGTGAGAAGAGATTGAATATATGGACATAGGTGATATGACAGAAGTATGTAGAGATTGTTTGGCTTATGTTGGCTTGTGTTGCCATCTGGGAAAAGTAGTGTTTCTTCCCATTGAAGAGGCCTACTCGCGAGAATTAAAAGATTTTTTGTTTGGTGAAAGTGAAATCCACATACGCGAGCGGCAGAGAAGTGAAGTTGCTGGCACATAACGCAGGCATGGGGGTTGGTGATTGAAGGGAGCTGGGGTCAAAGCCCTCTAGTTGTTTTAAGCTCTGCCAGATTACTTTTACTCTTCTGGTATTTGTCGGATTGGCACTCCAGCCACAGTAAAAAACCTCATACTGTTCCAGTGTGGTGCTGAGGTGTCACCCACTGCATTTGGATCCAAATCCAGGTATGGTGGGTGCGGCAACACGCTATCAGTGTATGCTCCCCCCCACTTTGTATTTG
Organism: Polypterus senegalus; assembly: GCF_016835505.1. Classification (NCBI taxonomy): domain Eukaryota; kingdom Metazoa; phylum Chordata; class Cladistia; order Polypteriformes; family Polypteridae; genus Polypterus; species Polypterus senegalus. Next base: position 187,290,676 of record NC_053154.1, read on the forward strand.
CTGTATTTTTAGTGCATACAGTTCTGTTTTAGTGTATAAAAACTTCAGGTTGGCAAAGTATGTTGTAATGGTGCATTTTGTTAATGAAGCAGCATGTGGTAAAGATTGACTGACAACCTACCTAGTAGCAATTTGTTTGCCAAATTGCCCTCAGAGCATCATGGACCCCACACTTTACCATAAGTGTGCCACTTGAATGCTCAAATGTGTATCTCAGTTGTTACAAGTTAGCCTGTGGTGGATTTCAAATTTGAATGCCATCTTACAGATGCTGGGCTACATTGGCTTCATTCTTTTTCAGGAATAGTCCCAAGATTTTCGTAGTGTTGGCACATGAGATGTTGTTTTAATGGAAAGATCAACTGCTGTGGGTATACTGCTGTCAAGAGCTGATGTACCTGAACCACACCAACTTGTAGATATCTTCTGGAATTTGTGTTGTGTGGTTGTTATCAAGAAACCTAGTGTATGCCACATCATTACACCACAACCACTACGTAGATCCATATTCTTGTCAGGTTTTACTATTTCTGGGTCATCCTGTCCACATGAACCACTAGGAATCAGTTTGGTCAGAAACAAAAATGTTGTCCAGTCATCTCATTTTGTATCCAGTGTTTGCATGACTTTAGTGTAATGTGACTATATTTTCTAAGCTTTTGGAGAACAAAGTTATTATTATTATTATGATGATGATCAAGTGCAACTTGGTTGGATTGTCAGACATATTGCGACAAGTTGTGCATTCTGACATGCCTCTTTTGTCACTGCCATAGTTGTTAGTTGATTGGCAGGAGGCAGATTCTTACTTAACAAAGGTTGTATCAGTTTTCACTGAATCCCATGCAAGGCTCCAATTCCTAATACAAACTTGGAAGAAGTTCTACCTTGGTGTTTCATCTGAATAGCACATATGCACAATCAATTCTCCCTGAATACCTACTTTAATCCAGATTGTCTACATGTTTGATGTTGTCACTGATTTAGAAGACAGTTATGGTGTAAGTCTAGGTGGATATATTCAGTGGGCTACCCAATATATTAGAATTTCATCTTTTAAAGTGGTTTAGCATTCGAAATATATGGCTTTATCAATCCTAGACGTTTTGTCTGACTTTTCCAGCAATAATAAAGAAATGCTCAGTTATGTTTTTAAATAACCAGTTTGACTTTCATTTAAAAGGCAAATAATGAAGGATTGTCTCAGGAAATGTGCTAAAGCTGTATGTGCACATTTTATTTGCGTCCTCAGAAGGCATTATCCATGTATTACATGAGGCTGGTCAGAAAGATGTGTTATTTATATTGCAAGTTCTGTCTTCTTAATGGTTTCTTTCACTTTTGTAGTGCTTTTTTCTTTAAGTGGTCTGTTGGATGTTGTGGCAAGGTCTCGCTTCTACAGTTCCTTTTTCTCGTTTTTGTTAAATATGTATTTGCACCTTTTTTTTTCTCATTTAGGTTGAACAGTTGTTCTGCCTGGGCCTGAAAACAAGAGCAGAATGTCTTAAAATCTTAGAAATGCATGACTGGAATCTGGAACTGGCAAGCTCTCAACTTCTGGAGTCGTACAGCACTGTGAGGCAAAGGTACAAATGATCACCACCCTATATTTTTGGTCTAAACTAGTTTTTGTAGGGGGGCTTCCCCCTGTATCCCCAAAATGGCATATTATGTTAATCAGCAACTGTGTACCAACCACATATAAGTGAGTGAGGATGTGTCAAGCAGATGATCAATTTTATTTATCCAAAATCTTTATTTAATAGCAACCATTAACAGCATGTACCCTCTGAAGGTGCTTAAAAAAGCTTTCAAGATTAAGAGATATGAAGTACAATAACTAAACTGTTCAATAAAAAAGGGAGCCCATAGATGCAGGACAGGCTGTGACTGTCACACCTTAGTAATGGAAAAGTCCAGATTAGGAAGACGATGGAGCATTAAGTGTCAAATTTACCTCAACTTACCTTAACCCTAATGCCATACAACCCGGCAGTAAAAAATGGCAGTAGTGAAAAGTCTGATATTTTTACATGAGTTTGCATAGCACATCTGCTGCATGAAAATATTATTTATTTGTCTAGTGACAGGTGTGACCAGTTGGGGGCTGTAGCAAGTCCCCAAACACAGACAACACAACTCTAGGTGCAAATAAATGATTCTTTATTTCACGCCACTCAAAATAGCAATAAATATAGCCAATACAGACTTTAAATGCTTTCTTTCTCTCTTCCAAACAGTTTTGCCCATTGCTTCCCAATTCTGACTCCCTGAACTATGGCAGCAGGCTCATTTTAAAGTAGACCCAGAAGCACTTCTGGTGATGTGATGTGGCCAGTTGGAAGTACTTCCGGGTTATAAGGAAGCCAGGAAGGGCCTCCCCGGCAGCACCCTCTAACATCCCCCAAGGATCCTATAAGGCTGCAGTTCCGAACTCCAACTCCCATGCAGCCCTATGGGCGTCCAAACTGGGACTCTTTATGAGGGACACTGCCACCTAGTATAATGGGGGATGAACTGCTTCTTTTCGTCCTCTCTTGCCCATTTCAGTAGCCTTCGGGCATCCCAATTAGGACAGGAATCATAAGGTGTCCCAGCCAGGTATTGCCCCCATTTATTCCATCCTTCTGTTATGACATCCCGGCTGGATAAGGAATTCACCTCCATCCTCTGAGTTTTACCAAAGTGATTTACAAATCAAGCATAAATGCTTCTGCTTTTGGAGCATTTTTCAAAACAGGATACATTGTAATATGCTGGCTTTCATTTCTTCTTTAGCACCTTTCCTATTGTGCTTTACTAAGCACTGCTAGATAGGAAGGCAGTAAACAGGAGAGTTCCAGTGGGAATTTTGGGTTTTTAATTGGAGCCCAACTAGTTTGTATGCTAAAGTTACAAAGGTATGCACTGCAATGACAAAATACTTGTGAATAGAACCAGAGGTTCATATTGAATGAAGATTTGACATATGAATAAGAAATTATTTCAAAACCAGAGAAAAGTAATAAAAGACAGAGCCATATGTGGAGGATGTTAGTGTTGGGTAAAACTCCAGTTTTTGGCAATTCAGGTTGCTATGCATTTCACCAAGAAATCAAACAATTGTACATGATTGCACCCCATACCTTGATATTCTTTGTGTGCTATTTGAAAATGTTGTTTTGGTAACACAGTTTTTCTACATTATCAGCATCTAGTTGTACACTGGTCACTGGCTTCAAGGGATAAATGACACTCATTGAACATGATGACATCATCCATTACAAACTTGATTGGCACTGGAAATCAGTCAGTTTTAAAACAGATGGAGCAGCTCCAGTCCCATGAACATTCAACTATTTAGCCTGAGATATTAGGTGGAGATCCATGGCAGTCAGTTGATCTTTGAAAATGGTAGAAAGTAAATAGGTATCTTCACAGGCTGTTGCTTAATTAACCTGTCCTCACATGGTATGGTTTCCCTGAGGCACCCCCATTTTTCCAGGAGACACGAGAGCAATTCCATCAAAACCTTGTAGCCAGCATTGGCAATATCAGAGTTAACCATTTGATTGTAGAATGAACAAATGCACCAACGACTTTCTTGGTGTGTTTCTCAACTAGTTAAAGTGTTGTGAGGTTGTCACAATTAGCTCATTCCAGCTATTGCCTTCTTATAAAGAACATGAAAGTGTAGCCCTGTAGTGGCCAGTATGAGTGAAAGAAGCATGTGAAATGTATACTGTATGTGCTTGGCTCTGCTGGTTCTCATGAAAACTGGACCAATGTTTCTGGATGCAACCTTTTATAAACACTGATTAGCCATACCATTAAAAACACTGACACGTGAAGTGAAATAACATTTCTTGTCTTGTTACAGTGGCACCTGTCAAGGGGTGGGATATATTAGGCAGAAAGTGAACAGTCAGTTCTTGAAGGTGATGTCTTGGAAGCAGGAAAAATGGACACGTGTAAGGATCTCAGCAAATCTGACAACTGGCTAGATGATGGCTAGACAACTGGGTCAGAGTATGTCCAAAATAGCAGGTCATGTGGGGTATTCCCAGTGTGCAGTACCTACTAAAAGTGGTCCAAGTAATGACAACTAGTGAACCACCAACAGAGTCATGGGAGCTCAAGTCTCATTGATGCATATGGCTAGTGAAGATAAGCCATGTTGGCTTGTGAAGGCAAGCCATGTTGGCTTCATCTCACAGAAGAGACACAGGTTGCTTAAAAACGTAATGCTGACCACGAGAGAAAGGTGTCGGAACACACAGTGCATCACAGCTTGCTGCATAGTCATATACCGGTCAAACAGTCCATAGTGATCTTACAATGGGAAGGTGAGCATCAGAACTGGATCATGGAGCAATGGGAGTAGGCGGCCTAGTCTGATGAATCAAGTTTTCTTTTAGATCACATGGACGGCTGGAGCATGTACCTTGTTTACCTGAGGAAGAGATGGCAGCAGAATGCACTATGGGAGGAAGGTAAGTTGTCCAAGTTAGAGTGATGCTCTGGACAATGTTCTAATGGGAAATCTAGGGTCCTGTCATTCATTTGGATGTTACTTTGACACATACCACCTACCTAAAGATTGTTACAGACTATATACACCCCTTGATGGCAATGGTATTCCCTGATGGCAGTGGCCTGTTTCAGCAGGATAATGTGCCTTGCCACACTGCAAAAAATGGTATATTTAGAGGAGTATAACAGAGTCAAAGATGTTTACTTGGCCTCCAAATTTCCCAGATCTCAATCTGATCAAGCATCTCTGGAATATGCTGGGAAAAAAAAGTCCGATCCATGGAGGCCCCACCTCGTATCTTAAAAGACTTAAAGGATCTGCTGTTAATATCTTGGTGCCAGATACCACAGGACATTTTCTGAGGTCTTGTGGAATCCATGCCTTGATGGAACAGAGGAGTTTTGGTGGCATGATGGAGACCTACCCAATATTAGGCAGGTGGCTTTAATGTTGTGGCTAATCAGTGCTTGTGTTTATGTATTTATTATATACAGTATGTGTGTATACGAGGTCTGACAATTTGCATACTTTCCACCATGCACTTACGTTGGCAGCACTGTGCAAACAGCTCGGTAAGGTTTCATAACCACGGTATGTCCGTGTCTCACAGCTGTGTTCGTGTCAACGTGTGGAGGTATCTGGTGGAGTGGCATTCATTATTGTTCCGTGTTCTTGTGTGCCATCACGAGAATGTCGGATGCTTGCATTAGAGCAGCGAACAAACACCAGCTCACACGGCATTGTGTGTGAGGGACTTTTAAGCCAGTAAACAAATAACTGTATTGGAACACCCTCCCTACTCTGATCTTGCCCCAGTTACTTCTTTCTTTACCTGAAGATAAAGGAAATATTGAAAGGAAGACATTTTGATGACATTTAGGACATTAAGCATAATACAGCTCTGATGGCCTTTCCAGAAAAGAGTTCTAAAAATGCTTTGAAGGGTGGAGTAGGTGCTGGCGTCGGTGCATAGCTTCCTAAGGAGGGTATGTTGAAGGTGACCATAGTGATAATCAGCAATGAGGTATGTAGCACTTTTTCTAGGATGAGTTTACAAACTAAATTGTCAGACCTCATATATGTATGTGTATATTTTATATATATATATATATATATATATATATATATATATATATATATATATATATATATATATATATATATATATATATATATATATATATATATATATATATATATATATATATATATATATATATATATATATATATATATATATATATATATATATATATATATATATATGTGTGTATATATATATATATATATATATATATATGTATATATATACAGTCAAAGTAAAAAGTATGTGAACCCCTAGGAATTATCTATATGTCTAATTCCCATATAAAACATGGTCGTATCTTCATGTCAGTCGCCATAATGAACAAACACGGTCTCCTATATCTAAAGATACACAGATTTTCAGAAAATTCTTTGACCATATGGAATAAATCATTCAAACTGTGAAACTGAAGGTTGGAAATAGTAAGTGAACCCTAAGTTAATGACTTTTTAAAAAGCTCATTGCAGTCAGAATTTAGCACACCGGGAGTCCATTTAATGAAACAAGTTCAGAGGTGTGGCCTAGAATTATGTTGATTGAGAAAAAACACTATAAAGTTTAAGCTTTAGCTTTTGACAAGAAGCATATCCAGATGGGAATCATGCCTCGCACAAAAGAGCTGTCTGAAGAGCTACAATCAAGAATTATTAATCTACATAAGGCTGGAAAGGGTTACAAAGTCATCTCAAAGAGTTTAGATATTAATCAGTCTACTGTTAGGCAAGTTGTCTATAAATGGAGACAATTTGGTATTGTGGCTACTCTGCCTAGAATTGGGCACCCTGCCAAGATGACCCCAAGAGCACAACACAAAGTCAGCAATGAGGTAAAGAAGAACCCTAGAGTGACAGCAAAGGACTTGAAGTCATTAGAACTGGCTAACATCTCTGTTAATGAGTCAAGTATACGCAAAACATTGAACAAGAAAGGAGTCCATGGCAGGACACCAAGAAGGAAGCCTCCGCTATCAAAAAAGAATATTGCTGAATGCCTGAAGTTTGTGAAAGAGCACTTGGATACTCCACAACAGTACTGGGAAAATGTTTTGTAGAGTGATGACACCAAAATTGAACTGTTTGGGGGGAACAAGCAGAACTTCATTTGGCGTAAAAAGGGCACTGAATATCAACATCTAAACATCATCCCTATAGTTAAGTATGGTGGAGGGAACATCATTTTTTGGGCCTGCTTTGCTGCATCAGGGCCAGGACAGCTTGCCATCATTGAGGAGAAAATGAATTCACAAGTGTATTAACAAATTTTTCCAGGATAATGTGATGGTGCCTGTCCATCAATGTAAGCTCAGAAGAGGCTGGGTGATGCAACTGGACAATGACCCCAAACATCGCAGCAAATCCACAGCACAATGGCTTCAGAAGAACAAACTCCGCCTTTTGGAGTGGCCGAGTCATGGCCCAGATGTCAATCCTATTGAGATGTTGTGGAATGACTTGAAGAGAGCCATACACAGAAGACAACCAGAGAATATGAAAGAGTTAAGGAAGTTCTGCAGGGAAGAAATGGCTAAAATTCCCCCCGCACAATGTGCAGGTCTGATCTGCAGTTACAGGAAGTGCTTGGTTGAAGTCATTGCTGCCAAAGGAGGGTCAACCAGTTATTAAATCCCAAGGTTCACTTACTTTTTCCACTACCACTGTGAACGTTGAATGCGTTTGTAAAATAAAGACATGAAAGAGTAGAATGTTTTGTGTGTCATTGGCTTAATCTCATTGTGTATATCAGTATTTGTGACAAGTAAATTACATGTACAAGTGATCAGATCACTTTCTATGACAAATTCATGCAGTAAACCAGATAATTCCAAAGGGTTCACATACTTTTTACTTTGACTGTATGCATGTATGTATGTATGTGTGTGTATGTATATATATATATATATATATATATATATATATATATATATATATATATATATATATTTGTATACGGTATATGTATTTGTATATATGTGTATAATAGAGGGAAAGAGACTGTATATTAAAAAGAGTAGAGTTTTGAAACAAACGTCCAAATTAAGCTAATTACATTTATCAGCCAATTCTTTTGCACTGTTAATGCTGAACAAGCTCAAAGTAATGTACAGATTCACAAATATAAGAAAGGAACAGTACATTTCAAATCAGTATGTGACATTTATGTATACAGTATTAGTGTATGTGGTTTGTCTTTGTTAAGGCAGGAGATTTTCTAAAAATGGCTGTGTGTTAGGGATTGCTGCATGTAAAATAATTCACCGTATGATCTGAAAATTAGTTTTTTGTCTCTGCCACTTTGTTGGAACTTACAAAATACCTGACCATCTTTTCAGAACCATACTTGTTTTATACTGTTGTAATCAATACTCTGAATGCATAGATATCTTCATTGTTTTGTCTCACTGTACATGTATCTGCTTCTGCCATGTCAGTGAATGGCTTTATTGTATATTTTGTAAGCAAGTAATGATGTTCAGATATTAATATCATTAAGGAGCCAAATGTCACCTAAGCAATACTCAGACATATACCTTTTTTTTTTTGCAGGCGATGACAAATGACTAAAGAAGCATGATGCTCTGATATCTTCGTACACTTTTTTTCCTTTGTCCTTTTTCCCCACACAGCATGTGGATGGCTGCTTGACTACAAACAAAACCTCAAAAAAACTGTCTGTTTGGGATTAGCTTCTCTGATCAAAAGGTCAAATTTCAACCAGTACAGTGTTTTATTCTAGAACTATTGTACTACTAAAAAATGTGCTTTGTCTAGAAGAAAATTTGTAAAACAAAAATTATAAAACATTTGTCAGTAGAGCATATATCAAGTACACCAAAAACAATCTGAATTTTTCTGCTGTTGGTCTGTTAGGTTTGCATCATTGTTTGACTGAATTTTTTTTAGTAGTTTAATTTTAAAAATGATTTGTGAAAAATATTTGAGTGGTATTTTTTTTTAACATGAAGCCAAAAGATTTTCATAATGATTTCAACGTGCACAGTGCTACTGTATTTCTTCAGACAGTAGAGGTGCAGCAAGGAATACATTTTGTCTTGTAAAGTTTCTGAACAAAGACATTGATGTTTGATAAAGCAGTGGCTCTGGGCTCCAAACTGTAAACCATATTTTTTTTTTGTTTTGCATTATTCTTTGTAATTTTTTTTTTATTTGAATTTTACAGAATTTGTTGAAGTTTGTTGCTTTATATAAATGTTTATGTCTCTATACCCAGAAGTAGATCAAAGGATTGTTACTTGAAGCACACTTCATGGAAGCCTTTTAATATATATATATATATATAAAATATTCTTTAAAAATAATGCAGTAACACTTACATACAATTGCCATGTAAACAATTATAATAATATGAACACACATGTCATACTTTTAAGATGATACTGAAGAAGTCTCTTTAATAAGAAGCTCCTACAGAATCCAAATGCTAGCTTATATTTATTTATATATTTATGTTTAATGTCTAGGCTGTAAAATGATTTCATTTTGTTGTTGGAGATCATGGTTAGAATACCAATGAAAGCCCAACAACATTAAACAACTTCCCTTAGGTATGTGCTATAAAAAAAACATGTTTTATAATATATAAAAAAAAATGTCACATCACAGAATTGTCATTTTTCTACAAATGTTAGGGAGAATGTGTGTTACAAGCATCATTGTAGGAAAACTAAACAGTTTACCAGAGAATTTCGATAGGGCACTACTCATGCTGAAAAAACGATTAACCTAAAGAAGCAGGGACCACCTTTACTGCTGAAGCTGGCAGCTCATTCATTAATCCACTTAAAGTAAAAAAAAAAAAAGCACTAAAACTACTGGAACATTTGAATATTCTCAGTGTCCTAAAAATGCATGAAAGTGAGCAAACCACAAGGATGAAAATATCTGGAGAAAGGAGGTAGCATGTGGGTATGTTTAGAACACAAGTGCTCAGAAGTACAAGTCTTACACCACCACTAAAGTACCAGCTTTATTTATCAAAATGAAAAGGTAAAATTCTCAGCCCTGTTGTTCCACATATTTTGCTCTTAAGTATGGGTAAGACACATCTGAACATGCACAATGTGTACATTTTATAAAAGCGCTCTTGTCATTCAGTTGGCGGTCAAGCCGAGATGCAGAATTGGTGCCAAACAAAAACTAGTCCGCTTATCTGTGGAGTGCACATCGGAGACTTCTGGAGAATGGCATCAAGAAGGGCATTACAAATTCATACACAATTATAAGAAACCCAAGGGATACCACCAGTCAACAATTAATGTACATGCTATTGTATCGCACACAACCTTGAAAAATATCACGCCTGATGTATTTTTGAATGTCGTAGCATTAAACTAAGTCTTTTTGAAGATCAGATTTGTCCAAATAGTGCTTGTGCTATTACCAGTATGTACTTATTTATCTGTTCAGCTAAATGAGAAGGATGGAAAAAGTGTAGTTAGCGCAACTGGCTATCGAGTAAAAAATATTTTACTTTTATTACTAAATAACACAGATGACTAAAAATCTTTAGCTTGAACTAGCAGTCCATGACTGCCAAGTGAAGGTGTGACACTGTAGTGCTCTACTTTTCTATACCGCCAAGTCGTGGTGTATGTATGTATGTGTGTGTGTATGTATGTATAAGTATGTGTGTGTGTATATAATATATATATATATATATATATATATATATATATATATATATATATATATATACACACACACACAATAGAATAGAATAATGGAAAATAATTATTTTATACTTGGGGAGAGTGCGCTTTGATATATATGATCAGTTTGTTTAGTAGGTTCAGCACCTCACCCAATTTTGCTATAAAACTTTTAAGTATTAAATACAAAGTTTGAACAATTTGTTAAGAAAAAACAAAAAAATAAATAAAACACAAAATGTAACTGTTGCAGATTGGCCAACAAACAAGACTGCCAGCCAATAGGAGAGTGGAAAAACATACTGCAGTAGCCTTTCTTTTAACCATCATACATGTTTTATTTACTCCTTGTTTACATTACATGAAAGTATTACTAATCTATGGTTCTATCAAAGTATTACTGTCGACACTGACGTGCTTAGTATTTCACAGGTAAGCTTTGAACACTGGATTTCTGTGTAGGCATTTCACTGTCCACATTCACTTCAGCAGACTTAGCAAGCAGTTGTATTTGTAAAGTGTCCCCTTAGACACAAATGGTGCCAACAGCAGCACTCCAGCAGATTTACATGGAGGAGACATAAACGGCTCCTGATCAGTCTATCACTCGATCTGCGGTCTCCTGCAGTAAGTGACAGGATTAGCAGTTTCTACATTGCTAGTTGACAATGGCTGAGCCGTGGGGTCAACACAGTTTACCCAAACAGAGGGGACTCTTACAAACCAGCATATGCAACACAGAATGTATTTTTACTGTTAAATCTCCTTAAAGATCCCTGTTTTACCAGATGATTTACAACTCTCAGTTTTAATTGTTTGAAGAATTGTAACCAGGAGAAAGGAGAACTGCAGGACTACTTGATATTTGAATCTAACAGGTCCCACTTTGTCATTTGGTTTACTAAAGAGAGGAAATACTTGTTAAAGATATTTGACATTATTGAATGCATTTGCTTACTAGGTTATGTTTCTTTATATTATGCATACTGTATTATAACTGAATAAAGAGAAAGACATTACTCAGTACTTGTTTAGTTAAATAACAGTATAGAATTGAAATATAAATGTCGAAAATGTAAGGAACTGTGGTACCCAGAAATGTAGAACACACCTAAAAGAAAAAAAAATGAACTGGACAAGGCAATTACAGCATCACGTTTTGAAGTAGTTTATTTTTAACTTTAGCAATGCTACATTATTATTATAGGCCCTTTCTTGGAAGGTAATGTGGAAAAACCATAAGAACAAAAACCGACCACCATCACCCTGGTCAGGTGCATTGAATTGGGTGTTTCAAACGTCTGAGGAAGCAACTCCTGTTGTAGATCCACGGCAATGAAAGCGGGTGATCGTTTTAATGTGGATATGGAAACCGTGGTGTTAAGTCATTTTGGGCCAGTTTAAATTAGGTAACCTCAGAACCATTTAATAACATTTCAGCATGTTGGTGTTTTCAAAGCATAAAGGATATCAAGATCTTGGGCAGCTGATTTTTTTTTTTTTTTTTTGCCATTTTTAATTTAGTATTTTTTTTTATCCAAACATTTTACCGTATTACATTTTCTTTATTGTATTTCATAATTCATTTATTATGTGTAAGTGGTTTAAAACTAAAATGTCAAAGTGTATATTTTGTACATAATAAATGTGCCAGAACCAAACTATTTTAGAGCAGCTCCGTCAGTCCAGATGGTCTACTAAATCCGCATGGATGACTGTGTCTGTTATCTGTGCAGATCCACCTTTGGCTATGTAAGTGCATTTGCTCTGCTGCTATTGTGTTGAACTTTATCATACTGTATATAAATTGAAAATACTGTTTAGGATAATTATGTACCAGATATTAACCATGTATCACTATAGGCCAGTCTTGTTCCTCTCATTTGTTGAAGTGCAAACAAACAAGTGTTGATGTATATATTTGTGCAGACAAATGTGGTGTAGCACTGACAGCAGCCCTTAATTTTACCAACCTGTACATACTTGTGTCTCATGTAAAATGTTTAGAAATGTACAAATAAAATGTAATTTTATTGTGTGGGTATAGGAATTCTTCAGAAACAATAATACAGAGATATCTATAAGTATTTTTATTAAATATTAACTATTTTGTATCTGCTGTGCATTGTGTATCATTTTTGCCCCATTGTGCCTGACTGTTGCTTTACTAAACTTTCTTTCAACATATAAGTTTGTGATCGCTACCCAGTTTTCACCTGAACTGGTGCTCACTTACAGCGGGCATGTCAAACTGAGATCCAGGAGGACCACCAGCTCTTTGTTCCTGCCATTTGTAGCCAGTTACTACTGCTAACTGAACAGACTTCTCTTTTGTCTCCATTTTAATTGACTTGATTTTTAAGATCCAATGCTCTTCAGCAATTCCTTTTTTCTTAACCAACGGCCAAAGACGACAAGACAACTGAGGGGCCTTGTGCTGAGCTCCTGCACAACACCACCACCGTTGTTTCTTAACTAGAAGCCCACAGTTGCAGGTAATGAAACGTGTTGTTTAATTTGGTGACTTTTGGGAGTTCTCTTTCTGCCATACCAGACCTCCACGTGATTGTTGACTGACAGCACCACTCAAATGCTTGTGGACCAGCACGGAGTGAGCTTTCTCAAGCCTTACTTTGGGTATTTTTTTTTTTTTAAGAAACAAGAATTGTGAATCTTAAAATTCAAGTATATAAAATAAAGACAAAAAAGTTGATTCCAGTAGTAGTAGTAGTAGTAGTAATGCATTATTAAAAAAAAAAAAGTGGCTTAAGTGAAACCTTTTCAACCACTGTGGCCTCAGAGTGTAGAGTTTGCAACCACTGACATGACAGGTTGATGATGTGTTCCTGTTTTTACTTCTTATTAAAACAAATGTTTTATTTATCGATTTTCTGTTGATCTAGAGGTGACAAATTGTTACCTGATACTTTATACAAAAGAGGATGTTGTCTCAGTAAAACATGTGACATATTTGCATTTTTGTTCCCAGGACTCAGTTCACAGCTACAGGCCCTCCCCACAATTACCGGCACTCTTGGTAGAGATGAGTATAGAATGGGTTGTAAAAACATCACCTTAATCTTGCACTGAAAAAATTAGAGAAATGTATTCTTTATTTGAAGTAAATTTATTCTGGGGGGAAAAAAAAACCCATCAAGAAATTATTTTTAACAAAAGCACATGTGCACAATTATTGGCACCCTTAGAAATACTTATGAACAAAGCATAAGTGAGGCGTGTTTTTCCATTAACAGCTACAGTATGTTTTTTGAGTTTATCAGAGTGTGTAGAAACCTTCAAGCCGCAGTTCGTGACTTCCTGCTTTAGTATATCATTTAGTAACATAAGAGAACATACAATTTAAATGAGAGAAAAGCGTGTTGACTTTCATAAGTCGTCTGAAAATGTGCAAATCTCCAATGAGGGTAACAATTAGAAAGTCCAAAGCAGCTGGCGCTGTTACCAAGTTGAGGACATTAGGTTATTTGTGCCCCCCACAGTTACCAACCAAAACTCCACAAGAATCAATGCTGGAGAAATAAAGAAAAAGGTAGCATCTTGGGGAGACTCAGTCTCCAAAACCACCATTACACGCCATCTCCACACCAACCGATTATTTAGAAGGTGTGCCAGAAAAAGTCTTTCCTGTCATTTAATCACAAATATGTCTGCAGTTTGCTAAACAATACTGCAACTTTGACTGGAACCGTGTTCTGTGGGCCACATGGACAAAAAATTGAGCTTTTTTTTTTTTTGGCAACAAAGCTTCAAAGTAGCTTCAGCTACTTTGGTGAAACATGGAGACAGAAAGGAGACCATTCCAGAGGGGAAACTCAAGCCTTTGAGACCTTACAAAGCCCACTGTAGACCATTTCACGTTCCTTGATCATGGCTACACTGAGCTCTCGCTGTTGGGCCTCAAAGAAAAACGAAAGGGGTTAGGCTCATTCTCAGCCTGAGATCACACATTTCTCCAGCTCTTCATGACTGTCTAAAAGTTTAGTTCTTTCACTTTATCTTCCCTTTCATATCTGTCTATCTGTATTCAGTAAACACCCTGCTTTGCCTTTCATTCACACACCAATTGAAGGTCCTACGTATCATAACAAGGGAAAAAGACCCAATGTTTAACTCTTTATCCTGTATATATGTTTACAGTTTTACTCAATTCAGATTTAAAATGACATTAACAGGTAATCCAAGTACTGTATGAGAGTTATAAAACAAGTGTAACTGAAATCATCTTAACAGCTGTAAAGGTATCCCAGCCTACCATAGGCAGACGTGTAAAGATTTAAACCTTTCATCAGCACCAAAAATAGACAGGCCAGATAACAATTGGTTAAGAAGTTCACAGATTAGCTAGCTGAGTTCCAAGACAAAGTGTCAAACTACACAAATGTACACTTCAACCAAAGCGATGATAAAGAAAATTGTAAAAAAAATAAACAATTTACAGACTGCCTAAAGTAGATCACATCATCAGCAAAAGCTGGTGGACAGTGTCAGGGTTATTGGGGCCTGTACTTCATGGTGGCAGCAGCAGGAGGGTGACTATTCATGAATAGTGTACACAGACATCAGTGTATCTTACATGAAAAAGAAAAAAAAATGGCAAACTTCCAGTTCATCATGAAACAGAGCAATAAGGCCAAGCAACTGTTGGCACAGCCAGAGATGCACAGTCTGACTAGTCAACTGAAGGCCACATGAAAATGTGATGAAGAGGGTGGCACACAGACTGTACACTTCCTACAACTACTAAACCTTACAATACATAACTTGAACCGTCTAATCATTTATCCTCATCTGCAATGGAAGAATAAAATACAAAAGCTGCATTTCTTTAAAATGGTAAAGCACACTAAATATGTATAGAAGAAAGGGGTTTTCTCCACTGCACCTGGTTATGAATCCTTTAATGTCAGTACAACACTATCTCATCACCCAGCAATAATATTCCAAGTTACAAGTCACAGTTATGCCACTATATATATATATATATATATATATATACACACACACACTTAATCGTGGTACCTATGAATCCTAATTGTAATAATATTCACAAATGATCATAAGCCTAAGCTGCCGTGCTGTTCCTAATGTCACCGGGATTGGCTCGGACTCCCACTATCCTGTATTGGATAAGTGGGTTAAATAATGGATCGACGGATCAGTGGCATTTGTAGGAACTTGTGGGGGGGCCTTTAATGTTTCATCTGTCTTACATAAAATGTTTACCGTTAAGCTAGATACACAATGGGCAAGAAGACCAGGGGTTCTGGTATGTCTTAAACCCCTGAAATGCCCCCAATCCGACGACACTGGAATGGAATGGCTGCGGTGTTATTTCATTTACGTATGACAGCAGTTGCTGATATTTAAGAATAAGGGAGATGTGCAGGACTGCAGAAACTACAGGGGAATAAAATTGATGAGCCACAGCATGAAGTTATGGGAAAGAGTTGTGGAAGCTAGGTTAAGAAGTGAGGTGATGATTAGTGAGCAGCAGTATGGTTTCATGCCAAGAAAGAGCACCACAGATACAATGTTTGCTCTGAGGGTGTTGGTGGAGAAGTTTAGAGAAGGCCAGAAGGAGTTGCATTGCGTCTTTGTGGACCTGGAGAAAGCATATGGCACGGTGCCTCGAGAGGAGTTGTGGTATTGTATGAGGAAGTCGGGAGTGGCAGAGAAGTACGTAAGAGTTGTACAGGATATGTACGAGGGAAGTGTGACAGTGGTGAAGTCTGCGGTAGGAGCGACGGATGCATTCAAGTTGGAGGTGGGATTACATCAGGGATCGGCTCTGAGCCCTTTCTTATTTGCAATGGTTAACAGACGAGATTAGACAGGAGTCCCCTTGGACTATGATGTTTGCTGATGACATTGTGATCTTTAGCGATAGTAGGGAGCAGGTTGAGGAGACGCTGGATGGGTGGAGATATGCTCTAGAGAGGAGAGGAATGAAGGTCAGTAGGAACAAGACAGAATACATGTGTGTAAATGATAGGGAGGTCAGTGGAATGGTGAGGATGCAGGGAGTAGAGCTGGCGAAGATGGATGAGTTTAAATACTTGGGATCAACAGTACAGAGTAATGAGGATTGTGGAACAGAGGTGAAGAAGAGAGTGCAGGCAGGGTGGAATGGGTGGAGAAGAGTGTCAGGAGTAATTTGTGACAGACAGGTATCAGAAAGAGTAAAAGGGAAGGTCTACAGGATGGTAGTGAGACCAGTTATGTTATATGGGTTGGAGACGGTGGCACTGAGTAGAGAGCAGGAGACAGAGCTGGAGGTGGCAGAGTTAAAGATGCTAAGATTTGCATTGGGTGTGACAAGGATGGATGGATTAGAAATGAGTACATTAGTGGATCAGCTCAAGTTGGATGGTTGGGAGACAAAGTTAGAGAGGCGAGATTGCGTTGGTTTTGGACATGTGCAGAGGAGAGATGCTGAGTATATTGGGAGAAGGATGTTAAGAATAGAGCTGCCAGAGAGGAGGAAAAGGCCTAAGCGAAGGTTTATGGATGTGGTGAGAGAGGACATGCAGGTGATGGGTGTAACAGAACAAGATACAGAGAACAGAAAGATATGGAAGATGATGATCCGCTGTGGTGACCCCTAACGGGAGCAGCCGAAAGAAGATGACAGCGGTTTCCGATTAATGCCATCCTTATTTGTTCTCTTTATGGCAAATGTTTTACACGGTAGTTCATCAAACGTAAGACATGATATGTGACGACTGGAATCCTGAGTCCCCAGCACCGTCGTCACCCACCCAGCTCCACCCTGATTTACACTTTCGAGAAATCCTTTTGACTTGGTGACCCGCTGGACTGACTAGAACTGTTTGAAAACCAAAAACTTGCCGTCAAGTAACAGGAATAACGGAGCACCCTGCTAATAATGACGCATTGTCTCCTCATTGCGTTGAATATCCGAATTAGCATTCCAATTGTATTCATGTGTGAAGATCAATTAAAACGATCAAGCAGAGACTAACGATTTTAAAAACAACAGTGACCATTTGTAATTGTGAGAAAGCTTGAGGTGCAGTGCGGGTGGGGTTAGCTCCTCCCGAAGAAATCACAAAATGAACACCATAAAATCTACAGGCTGCCTGCCTTCAAGTCACGCACGAAGACGGTTTCAGATTCCTTTTACAGGCATCATCTAAAAGTGGGTGTCGTGTGCTCCAACTGTGGCCCTGTTAGGACTTTGTACCTCCTCCTCTTTTCGGTGTGGCTATTCCTCCCGTATCTCGAATGCGTGTTTGTTGGGTTGACAGTCGTCTTTAAAATCCCCCGTGTAGTGCTGTTAGTTCTGGCTCGGGCAAGCAAAACGCTGCAAGGGTTTTAAAATGGCAAGATCTATTTTATTTTTGAGCCGCTCGTTTATCGTTTTTACCGGGCGAACATCGACTGTAAAATGTGCGTGCGCATTATATTCCGATAGGAAGGTACCAGAAAATCTACATCACACGTTGAAAAAACCATTCATCTATTTTCCAAAGCTGCTTCGGCATGCCGAATTCCCCCAGAAGCCTGGAATGTTTACGGAATGTTCTGATTGGCACACAAACGGAAGCTGCACTGACCCTGTAACCAAAGCAACAAATCCTCAGTCGATAAGCTTCTCCACACAGGCTGAGTTTTTTTTTTTTTAATCAGAAAAGGGGAACGAAGAAAAAGACCAACCAATCAGTGGTGAGCACAAGCGGCGTCGCTCTGCAAACTGTAACCAATGGATTCGGGGACCATTTGATTAGGGGGGTGGGTTTACACCGAAAAGCTCCTCCAATTCGCCGAAGCCGGGTGAGCATTGGCTTTTACCTCCCGGATTTGTGCGTCTCCTTTCCCGAGCTGAGGTTGCCAAGTGTAATGCATGTCCAAGGAGGCAAGCAGGTATCTGTCGTTCAAAACGTTACCGCCTGCAGCTCTGTCTCCTTTTAGCAGGACTTAATGCGAGGCGAGCTACTTGGGCTTCGGGATGGCCAATCAGCTGCTGACAGTTATCTAGTTCATTCAAGCCTGGCTTGATTTAGCAGACTTGGTACGCATGCGCCGCACTGTGGAGCCTACGCCAATGCAGCTCGCGGAGGAACTGTAAAGATGGCAAAAGAAAGAGCGACCTTTTTCAACACTTCGGAGCTAGAGCTGTTGATGCAGTGTTATGATGACGAAAAAGATACAATCTCCGCCAAAAGCAACACTGCGGCCTCTGCTAAAGCGCGACGTGAAGCCTGGCAAAGGATCGCGGATAGAATTAATGCGTAAGTAGGTCCTCAAGGTTCTAGGAATTAATGCGCACGGTCGCATCAGTGAGTAATGCGATACATGCATTGGCTGTGAAAGATAACAAAGAAGCATGTATTGTGACTGAAATAGCGCCACTTTAGAATATTGCTTTACCTCATGTAACGGTAATAAAGGGGTGATTGTAAAATATACTTCAATTCCCATACGCTTCTTTAGTGATTAATATTTCTTTTGTATATGGAGCTGCAATCCGAGGGGGGTGAAAAGAAGTTGGCAACAAGTGAAGACGAAATACAAGAACATCGTCCAAAGCGGTATGTATGCATTTGTGCCCCTGAAGCCCTGGCTCGTGCAACTATAAACTAGTAACTGAACATGTTCCCTAACTAGCTAACAGGAAGATGGAGCACTGGGAGACGGGAGGAGGCTCTGACCCTCCACGATTAACACTGGCAGAGGAGCTGGCGCTTCACCATAACTGTGCCAGGCAGATGATGGATGGCAAACCTGAGGGCAGCTCCTCTGAGCAGGTTCGCCCAACTGGTAGAAGTCCTTGTGTTAAAGGTGGGTAGAGACACTTACCAAGTACTGTGCACACGTAGGCAGTGTATTAAATCAGACTTGTTTGTTTCAGCCCCTGCATGCCCTGCCTCCCCTGTGGACCCTCCTGCCCCAATCCAGGCGCTGGACAAACAGGTTGTTCATGTAAGTTCATTCAGGTCCAAATGATACACTTTAATGGGGATCTGCTGTTTATTAGGTAAGCATGTTGGACTCGGCACAACTTGGTTTTTAGTCATATTGTGATTTTTGTTTTGTACTGTATAATGTAGCTATTTTGATGGCATCTTTGTAGTGACATACAATCATAAGGTGTTTCTTTTTAGTTGAAGTGAACATTTGTTTGTTTATTTAACGGCAAACACTTTGCCCAATTAAGTGGCTTGCTCACATCATATTTTAGGTACTTTTACACCATCAAATTGGAATGGGTTCAACTGCTACTTGTAGATTTCTTGTTTGAACACTCCTGATTCAGATGTTGCTTCTCGTGAGGTATGGTAAATGTAAATCATTCTGATGTAGAAGTATTTGGTTAGCCTCAGATGGCAGCGTAAATATTTAACCAACCATAGGCAGCAACTTACTAGAGCATCCTGTTTTTGCTTTTTATTGGGATAATATATATATACATAACCTTGTATGTCTTCATATGTATATGTGTGTGCATATCTATACTATAATATTATATCCTCACCCACACCATCCAAACATTGACAAAATTTCCAATTACTTGCTTCCATATAAACAGGAACTGAACTAGTAGAGAACATGTAAGGAAGCTCACCTAATGCAAAGTTACTTTTATACAACAATTCTCCTATCCTTTTCCATATTGTACTGGAGTTTTGTACATACAGTATATGGTTCCTGTGAACGTATTGCTAATTTTCAGGAGTTATAAGCCTGAATATTAGCTACAGCCATAAATATTTTTTGATTCCTTAACTGCAATGAAGTACAAGTGGCTCTGGAGTTGAGGAAAGAGCGGACCCTGCCTTTAAATATTAGGAGCTAACATGAGGCAGGAAAGATGACCCTATCATACATACAGTACACAGCCATGGACACTATTAGGCAGCCAGATGCAGTAGTGATTTTTTTTTTTTTTTAATTTTTTTATTTTTTTTAATGAATGCCTATTTTGAAGCTCCAGGCTGTTATCAAGTCAATCTTTCGATTTGTTAGGAGCTCAAATCAAGCCTGTATCAAATAGAATAATCTCTAGGACTATTTTTTTGCCCTGTTTCATAGCTCTCACAAAGACGAAGGCTTTTCCTAAATATGTAAGATGCATAAGAACACTTCTGCAAAGCCATCAAATGCAGTGTTAGGACAGCTTTTCTTAATCGGTAGAATTTGACTAGGATCCTGTATTTAAGTGAGCATGCTTAGGGGTCAGTGGTGTAGAAGTAACCAAAATCTTGTGATTTACAGACCTTTTGACTTTTTCACACAGTTATATTCAAAGATGACATTTAGGTGCATATTGTTTTGGTGTCCTCAGTTTGTTTTATCGCCTGGTCCAGGGCTGTGTGAAGTCCACATATTCCCCCTGTACTTTAGTGGGGTTTTTTTTTTTTTTCTCAGTTTACTGTCACCACCCCAAGATATACAGGTTCAGTGTATTCAGGAGTACTTCAACTTCATGGTACTGGAATTTGGCCTGGTGCCACTGTGCCAATTGATGGACTTGTATGCCACTTGTTCTAAGCAGAGTTTACACTTGCCTTCTGCCTATTAGTGGCAAGATCGACTATATCTGTCCACATTATTATACTACATGGAAAAAGTTTCAGGCAGTGGATCTTAAAATAAGTATCAGATGGAAAAAAATAATAAATTCAAAAGCAACATACATTATATAACCTTCGGCACGCAGGGCCAGGCTGAGACAGAGAACTTGCGCATGGGACAGCTGTATTACAAGCTAAGTGGCCAATCCAGTCACTAGCTGACAGTGGTCTTCCTTAACTTAACAGCAGAAATGATGGCTGTGATTCCAGGGTTGTGGATTCATGTGTCACTTCTGCTGTCCCTGGGAGGACAAATAGAGAGAGAGAGAGAGAAGGAGAACCATGCTAATGCATTTTCTCACTGGTGACACACACACTTTAAACGACTCTTATATTAAGGGCCAGAGACATTCTAGTACTTCCAGGTCATAATATCTTTGGAAATGGACAGCAATTATGAAAAGTCATCGCCCAAAGTATCCCTTGTAGTGCAGGTTAGCCATTCAGCAAGAAGAATAGAACAATATCAAGAATATACTTGAGGCAGGCTGAGCAGCAACAAAGTATTGCTGACAGAAGATTTCTGGATGCGAGTGATGTCTCTTTCATGGCTGAGACAGGTGAAACCACCCTTTAGTTAACAGAAGCAACTCCGCTGCACCACTAAGCTGATCTTTATGTGAAAAATGGCAGGTTAGCTAAATATTGCACTAAATTTATGATGCAAATATTAGAAACTGCATTTCAGGTTTACGTGCAAACTATCCTATGTAGGACAAGCTCCATCGTTAGTATGAGAAATGTGTATGGCGACGTCTGGTTATAGTGCCATAACCCATCAAAAGTTGTTTTACTTTGTAGTAATCCTACAAAACAATATCCAATACACAAAAGAAGTAAAAACACTTGGCTTTGCCCCCTGCTTACTTCGCTCACCAACTCCCCCGGCCTGTGCTACGTGCCAGGCACTTCACGTCTCTGCCACCCGCGTATGTGGATTTCACTTTCACCAAACAACAAATCTTTTAATTCTCGTGGATACGCCTCTTCATTGAGAAGAAACACTACTTTTTCCCTGATGGTAACACAAATTAGACAATCTACAAGTCTCTGATTTAAAGTTTAAACACAAACGATATATTCGATCTCTTTTCACTTTTCCGTTATTTCAGAGCAATTTCCGTTAGCGATCTTTACTATCATTTTTTTTTTTTTTTGAGACTTTCGAATTTTCATACTTCCATTATCTCTAACCTGCTCTGCATGTGTATTGCACAAACATTTTTGAATTTGTTACGATGTTCTACTTTGTCATCTACTCTTTGTCTTTTATTTCCGGCCCCAGGCGTGGTTAAATCTCTTGGCACAAAGTCTCATCTTGCAGGACGTGAATGTATCTTTCTGAAAAAGTCACGTCTCGTCCCAGGATTTTTTTATTATACTAGAGAGACAATAATAGGCAAGTTGTTCAGCTTGCTGTGGCAGAGCAACATAAACCACACAGCCAAAACCAAAACGGCTTAGCAGCAAAGGGAATGTGCTAGATCCACACAGCCTGAGAAGGACATGAAGGTTAATGGCTACCCGTCACTCTGATCTAGCTTGAAAGAGTGTAAACAGCATTACTGGGAAGTCTGTGTGAGTATTATAGCATCTGTGAGTGCCTGCCGTTTCATCTGTACTGTTAGGGGTGATAAAGATGAGTCTGTCCTAGTAGTTTCTTAATTTTCTGTTTATTTTAGTAGACGTCTGGGACCTTACAGCTGATCCTAACGCACATCTTTGGGTTGTAGAAGAAAATGGGGGGACCACTTGTTTGGTCAAAAAGTTTTTTTTTTTAAATAGTGAATATGTAACAAATCTTTCGAGGAAGGTGTTTTAAAATCATATGAATTCCCAATTAAATGAGAAGAGAAGACACAGAATACTGACCTCACCATAATAAAAGCAATAAGCCAGACCGTGTTGTTCAGTTCTGACTGGGCCTTTACAATTGTATTTTACAGAGGGAAACACGGCCAAATGAAGTAGGAGAGAGAGGCATGAAAGAAACCTACAAACGGTATCTGGAAGAGGAAATGGAATATCGTAAGGTGAAGAGGAGACTGCTCGAAAAGCAGATGATAAAGTTAGATCTGGAAATACAACTGCTAGAAAAACAGCTGCTAGTAAGTTTCTACAAGGAAAGTAAACTATCTAAAATCTCTTGTTTTGAAACAAGTAGAAGTGATCACGTTTATTATCTTTTACAGGACAAATCCTCATGATTGGAATAAAGACTCGTTCCACTTTTTGCCTGATTTGTGAGATTGATTTGGGGTGAAGGTTAGATTAGTTAATCTGCCTTAAGTATATAGTG
Source organism: Polypterus senegalus (assembly GCF_016835505.1). Lineage (NCBI taxonomy): Eukaryota > Metazoa > Chordata > Cladistia > Polypteriformes > Polypteridae > Polypterus > Polypterus senegalus. Next base: position 187,313,857 of record NC_053154.1, read on the forward strand.
GCGGACAACCCTAGGGCAATAATGGTAGTAGGTTGCAAAGGATCAAGGATGAATGGTAGGATGCATCAGTGAGCCCTTGTGTGTCTTGGAGGGAGATCAACTTCTGAGGTATGTAGCATTATTATTTAAAAGCCAAATTAAAATATTTTATGCCAATAGATTGAGTAATTTACAAGTGGGCACTAGCATATTGAGGCACTTGCCCTTAAAGGCTGGGGCACATGTCACAATTGTGTTAATTTTATCCTCTAAAAGGAAACTGATAACTACACTGTCAGCCATCAATACATCAGCATTGCTTTAATCTGTATTGTCTTCAGTGCTTGGTCTGCAGTAATGTTTCTTCAGCCTGGTAATCAACCTGCTCAAGAAGCATCCAGGCATCGAGTACCTTCAACCTGTCAAGGAACCGTGGTTAGAGCTGCTGGCTTGGTCAACAACTGCGTAAGACCACCGTAGTTAGAGATTCTCTCCCTGTAGTGTCTGCAAAGAGGCAACATTGCTTTGAATGGCTAATGCAAGCTTGGCCAGGAGGAGGTGATCAGTAATGGATGGCGATGCTCATAAACCACCAAATGAAAAATCTTGATTGGAAGTTTTCTTTCCTGCTCATTTTGAAAACAACCTTAATCCTTCAAAGAACAAGACATGTTGGTTCTCCAATGCTTGCATAAGAGGAAAAAAAAAACCAAAATAATGTAAATTTTAGTTGTCTTGTACCATGGTAGAGTGCTGCTGCTTCAACCTTGAACATTTGGGTTCAAATCCCATCCTAGTCACTGGGTGAAGCTCATCAGCAAGGATTTTCTAAGGGTGTGTATCCGTATACTTGTTGAGTAAAGACTGTAGCTTGTCTCAAAGTAATGTGGGTATGTGCCTCAGTATCTTGTGATGACTCTGTCTAGAGATAGCTCCCATGCTTTTTTCTTGATGCTGCTGGGATGGGCTTTGACCTCCATTAAATGGGCTCAGGCAATTTAAGGATGGATGATTATAGATGTGGTGATTTAGAAAGATTTACTAAAAATCCTTAAGCTTTTCAGTAAAGGCCACATTGGCTAGTGAATCAGTGTCACGTTGACTGATTAAGAAGCACTAAAAACAAGATTACACAGATTATGTCTTGTCTTGCAGAAAATATAGTCTTAAAGTAAAAAATTTAACAGATACAATCCAGTCCATAATAATTGCTTTACTTAAACTACAAGCGACGAGAGTTCCATTTTAAGCAATTCAGCAAAATTCCATCCTGGCCGTAAAACTGAGAGGGCTGTGATGTGTTATTTCTTATTAAAAAGTTTTAGTATGGGTTCCTGTTCCATTTCTTTAACGTACACTGGTTATTAAAAATGAACAAAATGGACACCTCTATCAATATGTATCAGTTTCACCACAAAGGGCTGCAGTTTGGTTGATAGATTACTATATATATATGTGTGTGTGTGTGTGTGTGAGAGACACTGTGCTCTGGTAAGGGGCTTCTTCCTGCCTTTCACCCATTGGTATTACACAAATTATAACTGAAAAGTCAAGATTTAACAATTGTATTTAGCATTGTTACCATAGATGGCATAGTGGTTAGCACTGCTGCCTCATCACTCCAGAAGAGACTCTGTGACAACCTTTTCAGTCAGTGTCAATATGGAGTCTTCATGTTCTCACTACCTATGTGTGTCATTTCTGGGTATTGCAGTTTTCACCCACATCCTAAATATGTGCATATTTGACTTCTTTTCATTTCTAAGCAGCCAAGTGTAGGCAGCTGCTCCACAAATGCAAGTCTGTATTTTTTGGTTTCCTGCAGTTTTGCTTTTTTTTTAACTCCTAGTCTTACATTAGTTCATACGATTTCACAGATCCAGACAGTTCCACTTTAAACTATGTAGTTCGATATGTATGGCATTATTGCTGTCCAACACTTAATGTTTTTGACAGCTGGTATTTTTTCCATTGTTAGTGTTTGTAGTGCAGCACAACAGTGTTTGTATTTTGACAGCTTTTTACTTTCTATTTGTGATGGACCAGAATCCAGACCATAGATGCTTTCTCACTTGTACCGATTGCTTCCACAATTTGCTCTAGTATCCACCACCTTTGCAATGGAAAAAGCGCATTTTTGGGTTGATGAACTCTTAAAGCTGCAAGAACTGATAGACATAATAGAATGATTAAGTCCTAAAATATACTACCCCTCAGCCACTGCTGCAGGATCCCACCCAAGAATGCACACAAACAAGCAATATCCCCTTTACACACCATGTAATACAGTTGGATCATTTTCTCCAAGGTAGTTGCAGCTCCCTTATTTACACTCCTCTTCACTACCCCAGATGGAAGTGTTTATTCATTGATACACCTAAGGGAATCGAGGCAATGGGAATACACATTGGTCCATCCAACTGTAGACTTGTCTGTTATATTGCTGCATCTTCCTTCCATGGTTTAATCCCTGCTGTTTTGTCTCGTTTGTTACAGAACATGATTTTAAAGTGGTGACATAATAATTAAAGGTACACCCAAGCTGGGGGAAAAAAACCTTTTCACAATGACCAGATGTTGCAAATATTTGGGATTGCTGCCAATGAATGGAGCTCACCAAACTAGGTCAGTTCATAAGGGTGTAAGGAAGTTCATACTGCTGCTATAGCAAAGCATGAAGCCCCCTCAGTTGTTGGTATGAGTTGAAGGACAGGATCTTTAGATACACATAGTTCAGTCTTATGAAGTAAAGTACATGTGACATTGGGAGAGTGCATTCAGTGATGGAGTGTTTGTGTTAGGGAGGATTTAACCCCAGAGATGTGGTACCCTCCATGAAGAGCCAAGTAATGCCTCTGGCTAAAGGTTGGAATTCATTCACAATATTCATTACCTCAATGACTGTGTGTGTTTGAGCACCTGCAGTCACCCATCACATGACTTTTCAGAGCAGATCTTCGTGTGATTTTTCCTAACACACAAGCACCTTTCCGTGGCCAGCTGTTTTCTCAATCCTGTTTGCAATTCAGTATCTGTCACACATACTGGGATGCCACCCCACATCATTAATGAAGGAAAAGGTGCACTGCACTTGAATGGGTGTGCCATGGGTGACTGCTTTGGCCCTATATGACTCCATATATGTTTATATCAGCAACTATTTAAAAAAAAAAAACGAAATACTAAGAAGCCCATTCAGGAGAGTAAAAAGATAAAGTTAGTTTTGCCTGGATTTGGATTGATTCCTCATGACACCCATGTTGTATACCAATTTCTGTGGAGTTTGGACAAAGTGATTGTGGGTATAATTGTTCTTTTTTTCCTCCAGAATATTTTTCAAAGGTTGTTTTCAGTCAGCACAAACCCATAACAAGTAGGCCAACCCTGCGTGGAGAGTGCTTTGAGTAGTGAAAAAAGCGCTATATACATGTAAAGAATGATTATTATTAACAACTGGCAAGCTTTATCCAAGTCTACTAATTTGCAATTTTCCAAGCTGTTTAAAGCAATAACTTAAAATCCTTAGGAAGCCAGAAATTACAATGAACAAAGAGAAATGTGAAAAAATGTACATCTTTCTATGAAAGTAAAATGCCCACTCCTAAGAATTGCTATAATCACCTACCAGGCTACACTTAAAGGAAACAATCTGACAAAATTAACAAAGCATTTTGGGTGAAATTCAGCAGTGGAGGAGACAATGATGCAGGTTCCCATGAGACACACAGATGGTGATATTCCCATTGTCTGAGGCAGCACACATGATACACATCCATCTTTAGGTTTTTGTTGTTTGTTTGTAGGAATGTCAGATTTGGTGCTGTACTCCCTGCAGTTTCTATCCCATGTGCCGTCTTAATAAAGGTTAAAGAATTACATTTCCATTTGCTCCCTTACAGTAACAGCCACTACGAAAGATGCCACATGATATAAAGACCAAACAGTACCTTCCTCAGAGTAGATATTCACTAGGAGGGTATACAAGGTCTGTCTGGAAAAAGTCCAGCCATTGTTAATATAACGAGAACAGCTTTCACAGCATCATTGGAACCTGGACATGTGTGAACAATGATGACTGCGCTGGACTAGTCAGTGGGGGGGCGCTAGATGCCGTTGAGTGAGCATGTGTACTGTGTGGCCATCAATATTCATATTCATCTGCTGAAGCTATTCAGATGATTCAGAAGGCTTTTGGGGACAATGCAATGAGCACAGCACAAATAAAATGGCCCAGATTTGGCACCCTGTGACTTCTGGCTTTTCCCAATACTAAAATCACCTTTGAAAGGGAAGAAATTTTAGACCATCGATGAGATTCAGGAAAATACAACAAGGCAGCTGATGGCGATTCCAACAAAGAATTTTGCAGAGTGTTTTGAACAGTGGAAGAGATGCTGGGAGAACTGTGTGAGGTCCCAAGGAGCCTACTTTGAATGGGACTGAGGTGTCATTGTATTATGTACAATGTAGTTTGTATCTTCTTCAATAAATGTATCTCTTTTTTGTATTACATGGCTGGATACTTTCTGGACAGACCTCATAGATTTAAGGTTTGGATCACAAGAATAAGTCAGTAGTCAGAGACAGAATTCAATCACTGAATCTGAAGATCTTGACAGATAACATATTGAAAAAGCAACTACGGCTCAATTTAGTAGCAAGGGAGGAAAGAAAAATGGGCCACAGAATCAAAATATTTCAGTAGATCAGAGGAGACAGAACCTGTTATTTATGACTTGAGAGGCACACGGTCAATCTGGCTGTCTGGATTTAGTGTTGAGTGTACTAAAGGTGTAGTGTTTAATAGAAAGTGGAAGTGAAAACCCCATTTTTATCTCTAATGTGAATTCGATGGAGTTTAATTGCAGACTCTCTGTAACGGGCATGTTAAGAGCCACAGAGTGAGTGACATGAATGGAGCAGCTCTATTATCAGTCATAATTGGGGCAAAAGTGGCTGTCAGTCATATTAAAGATAGGCCCTTTACTGTTAAGCATGTTAGCGTCAGAATCACCGAGTGAAAGACAAAGTTGGAGCCTAAGCAAATACTTAATTTCAACCTCAGTCAAGCAAGTGAGGGGGTGTCACTGTTAGAGAGGGAACCTCAGTCTTTCTCCAGTTTACCATCACTACAGGCCCTGCCTAATAGGTCGGTGTCCCTTCAGTCTTTGCAGAGGTTGATTTATTTTTCGGTTGTTGTTGATGCATCATTGTCAGTCTCATTAAAGACAGGTCTACATTGATGTGGCTCCACACATTCAGTCACAGTGGAGATAAAGCTTGCTAAAAGTGTGTTGGTGCTGGGAGAAAGGGGCATTGCAGACATTGACCAACTGTCAACAACATTGTTGTCTCACGCAATAAAAAGTTTTGCAATTATGCAACAGTTGGAACCTCTCTTTAGCTTGTTGCACAAACCATCTAGTTGTCAGTCAGGTTGGAGATGGTGGGCACTGCATTATTATTTTTCTGGTGAGCACACAATTGAAAAACACCTGTCAAGAAATAAATGTGTAAAAGTGGAGTTAGGGTTTGGTACACTAAAGAAGTGAACTGCAGCCAAGACATGGGGATGCTTACCAGCAGCAAAAGACAGAATGATTGCTACCCAGCCAAGGATGTAGGACCAAGAAAACCGCCAGTCAACAAACCGCTTCCCAAAGAAGTGCACTGTTACCCCGGTGTAAATGGCAAGAGCAAGAAGTGCTAGGAAACCTGTAGGTAAACAAATAAAAAAAAAAATTGACGGGGAGAGACTTTCAGAGAACAGGGCCGAAAGCTTGGCGCTCCTTGCTGGTAAGACATTCCAGGTCATAACTGATTACTTTATTGTGCCATAGAGTCCAAACTGTCACTCCAGTAGCATTTACAAAACATCTTTGCTATTAAAGAAAGCTTAACATGATGTTAGAAATGTTTAACCTCTCACAGTTCCATAAGGATTTAGCTGGAAGATCAAGAAAACTCCTTAATTTGATGTGAGCTGTCTGGGCAACAAGTTAGGAGTACAGATATAGCAGACTATTCATTGGCCCAGTCTTGAACTAAAGGCTACAAAGTGGTTACAGACTTGTCTCCACCAGAAGTAAGAAGTTGGGGTTATATGAAGACATCACACCACAATAACATCAAGTCGTAATTTACTAATTTAACATTTTAGGTTGTCTTTCCACATGCCTGCTAGCAGGACCTAAGTCATTTCCCCATGTGCCTTATTTGTCCTAGAAAGCCTGAAGTTAACACTTTTTGACTACTCTCTTTGTCTGTGCCATGTGGCAATGATTTGGGTGTTTGTGTTTACACTCTGCTTGAAAGAAACAAGGGGTTCAGGCTGTTATAGGGAGAAATTAGCTCTTAAATGCATCTAATAAATGTTTTTCGTGTTTTCCTTAATGAGAAAAGCTGGTTACTGACACTGAAAAAAATTCAAGATGGACAGCAACTTACCAGAGATGATTAGTGCAATGCCAGCCATCTTCACTTTCTTGTTCTTGGCTCCATTCACAAAGGCACTCAAGCCTAAGATGATGCCAGTGAAACAGCTAAGGATGGCCAACAACATAAATGCACGTGTGGCATCCCAGAATGCTGCAGAGAAAACATAAGTACATTTAAATTACATGAAAGGAAGCCAGGCAAACAGGTTTTGGACTTGTTTCATGAGTCAAGCAGAACATTTCAAATGGGGCAGTGGAAGTGTACCTTCTAGTACCTTCCAGATTCCAATCTGAGCAGGTAGACCTACTAAGGGTGTTCTCCTCAATCTGACAGGAATATTCAGCTGCCAGATCCTAAAGCCACCGAAAACTGGAGGTGAATTGCTGAGCTGCTTCAGCCTTATTTTCTTACACACATTTATTTTAAGTCCCTAGTATGCCTTTGTTCTTGGCAGGACACTTGAGTTTGTGGCATTGCCAGTGGAGCACAGCCCCACTAGATGTTGTGCAAAATAAAATGATTATTAAATGTTTATAACATCTTTCTTTTAAATATTATTTTCTAAGTTCTACCATATGCTCAATATAATTTCTTATCTAAAAAAAAGTCTTGCTTTTTGTAGTAAATTAAATTGTCTTTGAGTCGGTTCCAAACCTGTTTCTGGTATATGCAGATGACCCTACAGTGTTCTTGGTAATTCCTGTGTGTGTGTGTGTTGTCTGTAATTACAACCTTAACTTTTCAGTTTAGTGATAGGGGCTTGAAGACTAGAGCCAGGCATTTAAACTTTAGGATATTAGAAACTTTGCTTTCTTATCACGTATTTGCACTTCAGCAAGTTTTTCCTGGTCAAAATAGCCAGTGAAGAGAAGAGGTATGAAAAGTCCAGTACTGTTAGCCCCTTTAAAGGTAGCCATTGCAATTTCAAAAGCAGATTAACATCAGTAATGCAGTGAGCACAAAACATTATGTTGATCAGAAGGGACTAAGTGGCATTTTGATCTTCACTCACTACTGAGGCGGACCACCTGACCACACTAAATTTGTTTAGCTGCCTATGTGTACACCTTCCACTTTGTGGAGAATTGACAAGTACGATGCTCCTGTTTCAAAGAAGCACAGAATCCTGGTGAGAAAAGAATAGATATGTAGATAGAAAATCAGACAGAGCAGCAAACCCCAGTCCAAATAGCAGTTGGCACTGTTACTGGACAGCCCAAGTCTTGTCTTTGAGTCGTGTAATGTGTGTTGTCCATATCTGTATGTTCTGTCCATGTTACTGTGGCTTGTCCTTTTTCAACTTAAAGCCATTCAAGTCTAATCTTGAACTGTTGCCATTTTTCAGTTTAAGAAGAAGGGTCTCAAAATTACTTAGCATTTAAATCTATATTGTTGCACTTCTTCAGATAATAATTATGTCACATTGAGATAGTTGTGGCACCAGCATCCAACTGTTTGATTACTTTTTTGTGACACAAACGGTTAAGTGAACTAGCTTGTGTCTCTACTTATTAGCAAAAGAGGGACAGATAATATTAGTTTGCTAAATTAATGTTTATGTTAGAAAAGTCTGAAATAGCGTCACATGAATTTTCATGCTAAAAACACACTAGGCAGAGCTGCTTCTGCTGAGATGCCAACCAGAAGCTTTCTCTCGCTTTCCTTTGGGCTGAAACATACCTACAGTGATGGTGTGACTGTGGCACTTGTGGTTAATGCAAAACCTCCAAAGCCCTTGATTAGCCAAACTCCCAGAGTAACGATACTGCATCCAGAAATCAGTAGAAGTGGAAACAATGAGTAGCACCAGGGCAGAAACTCCACAGAGTGTCCCCCCACCAGCTAGAGTATACAGCATGAAGAATCTTTCAGTAACTGAAGGGAAAAGAAAATATGAAAAACAACAACAAATGTAAGTTCAAGTGTTGGTATGGATGGGTCATGAGGATGACAAACTCAGAAATACCTGCCCACCCATTTGTTCTGCTTGATACTCACACACCCCAAATGAGTCGCAACAAGCTAAGTCACAGTCGCCAAACCACAAAGCATACACAAGTCAGGGACAGTGTTAAGAGTGAGCAAGATGGCTGAAATGGGAATGCGGAGGCAAGTAAACAACAGTGCAGCAAGGTGGCACAGTGGTTAGTCCTGCTACTTCAGAGCATCAGTGTCTCAGCTTTGAATCCCAGGACTGTCTGTGTGGATTAAATCATCCATTCATACACCCTGCAATGTACTGACAATTAGAAAACTGAATGCCAACAAAAGCGACAAAAGAAGGCATGCAGTAATTGAATAAACTGAAACTTTGTATGGAAGATGAAAAGAGGGGTGCTGAAGAGTAAAGCAGGAGACAAGAGGAAGAAAGAATAATGAAGGAAAGCCAAGTAATCAAAAAATTTGAAAAGTAGACATGGCATTGAGCAGCACACACACATCAGGAAATAAACAATTAAAAAAACAGGTGGGAAAAAAACAACACTGACAATGACTGCACGCCTGGCAGTTGACCCTCTACTCTAACTCCATAGACCTTAACTTTGATAAAAATGAAGATGACAGCCCCACCCAGTCACCCATCCATACCTCACGTACTCTCTCGATGTCTCTGTCTCCCTTCCTCTGCCGCTGTTGTGCGCCTGCCGCTCTGCTTATCCCTTTTAAACATCCCCCAGCATGACCACATTGTTCTCACTACAATGGAGAGAAAGATCGCGGGCAGCATGTGAGGCCGATTAATCCCCGTCTCATTCCTGCTCTCTATTGTGTCCCTTCAGCAGATGCACTGGCTGTCTTCTACGTAGCTCTTCTCCCTAATGGCCATTTAGCATGCCTTTGGCTAGTGGTCCACTGTTTTCTTCCTCTCTTCCTGCTTCTAACCATCCTTCCTTCCACCCACAGTAACTGCCAGGTACTGAGTCCAGATTTATCCATCCTAACAGAATAAGGAAAAAACAATAATTAATGGATGTGTTCTCACTCCACCACAAACTTCATTCACAAACACCCAAACTACATATCTTTGGACTGTGGAAGGAAAATACATGTAGACATAGAAGGAGAATGTGCAAACTTAAAACACACAGCACCATAGTGTGAAGGGAGGCTCTTGTAGTACCAATTTCCTATTTTGTTTTATGAAAAAACAAAAGGTAATTATTATCATGGAACTGAGTCATCTGATGCTAGAATTGAAACATTAACTCATGGACTGCTGTGAGCGCTAGGCATTTGTGAAAGGCACTTGAAGAAATAAAAACTAGTCACTGAGGCCAGGGTTACAGATTGGATTTTGGTGTAAACACCTAAAAAGCATGTTGTATCAGAGTAAAGGCAGATATGCTATCAGGGCACCCTGGTCGGCAGGGGTCCTTTACATATCACACATTATTTCATAACAGCTGAGCACACATTTCAATTTCTGAATTTAAGTCCCCAAGCTTGAACTAACAATGCACTCAAACTTTTACTGGAGACCCCAACTCTCACTGTAATGTCTGTGTGATCATGCGATGAAAGAAACATGGGGGTATCACAGCACACTCAATTAAACAAATGGTTAACATAGCATTAAAATCTCCAGGAGTGTTGGGGTGGGGACCTTTTCATTAACGAACCAAGGGGTTTCAAAGTACACCATGGAAAAAGAGGTAGTGGGGAGCCACAATTGAAAGGAAAGTACTGTGTTCAGTGTCACACTCCACCTGTTCTGTGAGGTAACCCTTCAATGACATCTAATAAACTGGGGAAAGCCATCCTGGCTATTTGCTAGTTCACTACCCTCACAAAAAATGTTGTATAATTGGAATAATGTCTTGTGAGGTACTATTTAATGAAGCAGGGTCTGTGGCAGATGACTGTCCACTCGGACAGTTGTAGACCTGTCTTGCTATTGGTGTCGGTTTGTGTGTATGTAGACATGTCTATTATAAAAAAAAATCTTGGAAGGCTTGGAAGGAGACGATACGTGATCTTCTCGGAAGACAATATGACGTCCCAAAAGAGACACTTTAACATCATGCGAGACAAGGCAGTGAGGCAAAAGGACAGCTGCTGCACAGGCTTTTAAATGATCAACACGCAGCACAATAAGCAGAACATGCAGCAAGGCAGCAGACCGCATCTACTCAGCGTGCATTCTACAGCACTACTCCGCTGCCTGCGCTTGGGGAAGTTGCAGAATAACAGTATGAAGGAAGTGTGGGATGGGATGAAGATCATCACAGGCTGCAGCTCAAAGCGGGGTGCCACCATCAAGAGAGACATGGAGAGAGCAAACCTGATGAACAACTTTTATAACAGGTTTGACTACCCTAACCCACTCTCACCTCAGAGTACTGCATCCTCCACCCATCCTTCTGCTGATACCAGCATAGAAGAGAGTTTCCCCCCACGCACAATTACAGCAGCCTAGGTAAGCAGAGACCTGAGGAGACTTCATGCCAGCAAAGCAGTGAGTCCAGATGGAGTATCGCCACGACTGCCGAAGGCCTGTGCGTTGGAGGTGGGGAGTTCTCTACAGCGCATCTTCAACCTGAGCTTAGAACAGGGGAGAGTCCCAGGCTTTGGAAAACACCTTGCATCACCCAAATCCCAAAGGTATCACGTCATGGTGAGCTGAATGACTTCCGTCATGTTGCTCTGACGTCACATGTGATGAAGACCATGGAGCGGCTGCTGCTTCACCACCTAAGGCCACAGGTCCGCCACACCCTCGACCCTCTGCAGTTTGCATACCAGGAGAAGGTGGGAGCGGAGGATGCCATCATCTACATGCTGCACCAATCCCTCTCTTACAGACAGACCTCAGTATGTGTGTCTCGGGAACTACAGGTCTGACATTGTGGTCAGCAGCACAGGAGTGCCACAGGGGACTGTGCTTTCTCTGGTCCTGTTCAGCCTATATTCATCGGACTTCCAATACAACTCGGAGTAATGCAACGTGCAAAAGTTCGCTGACAACCCTGCTACCGTGGGCTGCATCAGGAGTGGGCAGGAGGAGGAGTATAGGAAGCTAATCAAGGACTTTGTTAAATGGTGCGATTCAAACCACCTACACCTAAACAACAGCAAAACGAAGGAGATGGTGGTGGCTTTTAGGAGGTCCAGTCCCCTCATGGACCCCGTGATTATCAGAGGCAACTGTGTGAAGAGGGTGCAGACCTATAAATACCTGGGATTGCAGCTGGATGATAAATTGGACTGGACTACCAATACTGATGCTCTGTGCAAGAGAGGACAGAACTGACTATACTTCCATAGAAGGCTGGCGTCCTTCACCATCTGCAATAAGATGCTGCGGATGTTCTATCAGACGATTGTGGCGAGTGCTCTCTTCCATCAGGTGGTGTGCTGAGAAGGCAGCATAAAGAAGAGGGACACCTCACGCCTGGACAAACTGGTGAGGAAGGCATGTTCTATTGTAGGCACGGTTCTGGATAGTTTGACATCTGTGGCAGAGCGATGGGCACTGAGCAGGCTCCTGTCAATCATGAAGAATCCACTGCATCCACTGAACAGTATCATCTCCAGACAGAGAAGCAGCTTCAGCAACAGATTGCTGTCACTGTCCTGCTCCACTGACATACTGAGGTGATCATTCTTCCCCCACACTATGCGACTCTTCAATTCCACCCAGGGGGGGTAAACATTAACAGAAGACAAGATTATAAACTGTTATACCCGCCTCACACTCTCCACCTTGCATTTTTTAACTTGTACTGTGTTTTAATTGCTCTTTAATTAATACTAGCCAACCCGCGGCGTACCATATGCTGCATAATCAGGCCGCTTTTTTTAATGATTTTTAAGCTCAGGGAGAAAAATAACATTTGAAAAATCGGTAATGTAATAAATCAGCAAGAAAAGCAACATTGTAACAATGCACGGAACGAACCAACACACAATCGTCCGTGACTGAAAACTGGCGGACCGCCCTCGCGCCTTCTCCTGCCAGACGGAGGGATGGGGGTGCACGGCGCGGAGTATGGAACGGAAGGAGATGAGAAGGACGTCCATTAAGCTCCGTCCGTCATGCTAGTCTGCTGATTTCTCATTCAGTATGCAGTGCCCGCTCATGTGCCCACCTCCATCTCATCACTTGAGTCATCATCCTTACACAGTCCAGATGTACCTGTGACTGACGTAGACGTTTCATTGCTCTGTGTGGTTTTGGCTGCTTTTCTATATATAATCCACCAAGATACTCGACAACGGTAGTAGCGAGGTGGGAGGGGGGTGTGTACAAAGGGTAGGGACGTTATGAGTGGGAGCGTATGAGTCACACTTAGTGGGAATTCCACAGCTTGCAGCCCGAATGGGGTTCAACGGCTTACCCACACCTCTCTGCGCTGGGTAGACACACGGTCAATCTCATGCATAATTATTTATTGAATGCTAAACACAGGTTGGTGTGAGAATACAACAGTAAGTGAATGAAAAGATGGAACTCTGGAGAGAGCAAAATACAACACAATAGTGAACCCGCGGCATAACAAACGCTGCATGGCTTAGACGTGCATGTGGACTCTTACCACAGATGAAAGGGACTAACTGGGTGGTCGGTGAGTTTTTGCGTCCGGGCAAATGGGCAGGCAGTATGAATGCCTAGAGAGCGAGGGTAGACGCCGGCCGGTGAAAAAGGAGTGTTGGTGGGCAGGAAAACGTCTTCCGTGTTCCTGCAGGAGCATCTAAGAAGACGCATGTTTTTGTCGCGGATGCGAATAGCTGTATGTAGCATGTAAAACAGTTTGCTATGGTGCACACAGTCGTGCGTCGTAACCGAAAACTCAGTTTTTAAAGACTGCTTACTTCATTGTGCTTTAACCTCAGTTGTAAAGGATTGTTTTAAGGATCCCACGGATACACCTCGCAAACCGTTTCACACGCTGCATATGGCGATTGACATGCACATGACATTAACCTGACCTGCACTGCATGTGGCCTCTACGACAGACGAATATAAATGATGCAATGTTTTCTGTGTCGTTGGGTCCAAGTTGGTGGGCGTGGCCCTGTGAGTTGTCGTCGTATCCAATGGTCTTGGAGTTGGTGGGCGTGGCTCCTTCCCTGCGTGGGCCATAGGTGTCTCACTTGTCGGCGGCTTAGTGAATCCACGCCCCTTCCGGCGTGCTTTCCATGGTTGTCTTGCCTTCTGCATGTGGCCTCTACGACAGACGAATATAAATGACGCCATTTTTTCTGTGTCGTCGCGTCTGAGTTGGTGGGCGTGGCCCTGCGAGTTGTCGTCGTATCCAATGGTCTTGGAGTTGGTGGCCGTGGCTCCTTCCTGTGTGCGCCATAGGTGTCTCACTTGTCGGCGGCTTAGTGAATCCACGCCCCTTCCGGCGTGCTTTCCATGGTTGTCTTGCCTTAGTGAATTATATATATAGAAGATTGTTTTTATCAGTATGCTGCTGCTGGAGTATGTGAATTTCCCCTTGGTGATTAATAAAGTATTTATCTATCTATCTAACAGCATTATTCCAGCATGTGGTACACCTTATGAATTTTTGTTTTCACTGATACCGTTGCACTCTTCTAAAAGATTCAAGCAGACCACAGTCCTCCTTTCACTCTTTCCATGTCCAATCTGACTTATTTAGTTCTGACATTTTATGAGCTGTGCTGGCTAAGGACAACCACAGCAAAGCAGTACAATTAGAAGCCTAACCATAAGTGACAACCACACAGTACAAAGCAGCTACCATTTAAAACTGTCCATAGAGGTTCAGATCATGGATGGGAGGAGAAATGTTGTTTTGTGAGTGCAAGTATGTCCCCAGAAATCCTTAAATGAATACCAAAGAACACTGAAGGAGGGGTTGCCTAACGTTTCCTCACCTAAACAAAGCATGTAAGTAAGTGTTGTATCACATTTACAGAGGAGAATGGAATTTTTAGAACCAACAGGTAACATACCACCCCTCTCCAGCACCACAATAAAGAAGAATGTATTAAAAATATAATTTCATTTTACTTACTGGAAAATACAAATAAGCTTAGCAGAAGTACTTCTTAACTCCCATTTCCAACTTGTTTGTTCAGTTATGCTCCCAGGTATTAAAGACCTGCAGAAAACGCTAAGAAAAACAAACAGAATAAATGGCTTACTATCATCTTGAAAACAACTCTGTTTCTTTAAACCTCCTTGTAAAGTTGTTTATGACACCACATACTGTATTTGTACACAATTATATTAATTACTAAATGAACTAAAACCATGTCAAAGTTGGTTGCGGCAGCTGTAACAGATGCAAAAATAAGGATAAATTAGCATTATGTAACAATCTACTAGAACAGATGACACACATAAGGCTTGGGAGCAAAGTGGACTGGAGACAAACAGCTTAAATGCAGACTTTCCAGCTGGATATCTGTATGGACAGCACCTTTGTCTGTGTAGCAAGTGGTCACTAGCCAATGGGCTGATTTGTGGTTTATGCCCGTCTTATAACGCTGCCTGATCTCCACTATCCATGCCATCTGCAGTATACAGTAGCTGGAGTGTGAAGAGATGTGGCGAGTTGCTTGGTTCTACCTTTTTTAAGGTCTCTTAAAGTAAATTAATGTTTTAACCAAGTCTCACTATTGCTTAATAATTTGTAATGATCTCGCTGTCTACGTTTCTGTCCTGCTGTTTTGTAATTACTTTGTGCTACTTTGTGAGTTTCAGTGTGTACATGTGTGTACTGTACCTACAATGAACAAGCAAACTATTCAGGGTCAAGTAGTCCTGGAGTAGGAGATGCCCCGTCTTGACCCCAAAGTGGAATAGATTTAGATGGAAGATTCCAAACTGCTTTCTAAGAACATACCAATCATGTTGTTCATAACAACATTGTGTAATGTATCATGTTAAAGTTGTTTCCTGTACTTTGCTTGAGGGGCAATACTACTGTCAGATTGTGCATTCTTAAGAAAATGCATTTAGTGATGTACCAGGGAGTACACAGAAATATTGTGAATACAATCCAAATTCAAAAGTGTTGTGTGGGAAAAAAGAGACAAAATTAAAATCAGCATAGACTACTGCTGATAAATGTTATACTGCCTTCTCAGGCATACTGCTGGTGTATCTACAAAGTAGAAGCTGTCCAAAAAATTCAGCATAAGAGAACAATTGGCTTTTCCTGTTTAAAAACTATAACAGTAGGTATATTTTTAATCATTCTACATGTGCCGAAAATGGAATTTAGTTTTCTCTTTAGCATCTTTATTTTTCTAACTATATATTGTATTTACAAATTACATTTCAAAGTAGTGATACTTAACAATTTCATAATATGAAATTTAATTTTATTTAGGAGTCTAGATTAGCTATATTCTGTTTAGCAAATAATGCTTTAATAATTTAATTACTGTATAATTTCCAATCCTGTTTTCTTAAAATGTATTTGAAGGGTAATATCTAATATTACCTATTTAAAAATAATACCACATTCAGTTTCTATTACCTATAATTTTGAGTGAAAACAATAATATTTTCTAATTTACACAGAGCTATATTTCCCATATAAAATTATAGTTTGCCAGATTTAATAATGAATTTGTGAGCATCCTGAGTCAGGGGTACGTAGTAAAAACAAGATTAACATCATCAGCTTTACATATCAAAAGTAAGCCTTTATAAGGTGCATTTGATACTCCTCAGGATTTTCACTGTTTTGCTATTACCAAGAACATGTACTGTATGAAGTGTATTTTATTATTGAGAGAAATAACTAAATAGTTGCACATACTATTTACATCTATTCTATACAAAGCAAATTGCTAGAGAATAATAATTAACCTAATTAAAATTGATACTAATTTCAAATAGCTGCAAACATTATACAAAAGCCTTGAATTCACTTCAGACTTGTAAAGTTGTATATTTCTTTTTACTTTTTTTTGTTTGCACAGAATCTAATAGTTTTCATATAAATTTCAAATTCCTGAAAAAAAGAGCACATAGAAAATTTACATCTATGTACATAATATTTGGCCAATTTTAATATCAGGTTAACAATATATGTCTGCTTTCCCATACTTCTGTTATTATTCAGAATTCTAAATACTATATTTTAATACCACTATACAACTTATCAGTAATAAACAGCTGTTTGGTGTACTGACAATGCCAAAATAGATGGGGCACCATTTCAAGTTGCATTCTACAGACGTCAACATCCACATCTTTTTTTAATTTCTGGAGAAAGACCTTCATAGGTATTTTAACTATTCTATAATTGCCTTTCGAAAGGGAGCAGAGTTCCTTGTTCTGATCAAGAACATATCTGTGAATAAAATTATAAAAAGAGGAACAACTATGGAGGGAACACTTTAACTGGTTAATCATTAATGTAAAATTAAGTGAAGAAAATTCCAAAAAATCAAGTCATCCATTTCTTTAAGAATTAATAACCACAGATTTAGTAATATACACAACTCTTCCACAGAAAATGAGAGAGTATATGGTCTAGTGTTTTAACAGTTTTGTCACCTATATGTAATGAAGAAGTAATATAAGTAAGCCATGAAATCCCTTCTGCCTAGGACAAAAGGACATGTTATTTTAAAGAAAGATCTCTTTGCAGCCAGCAAATGAATTTGTTTTTCGCTTAATCAGTCACAGGATTAAAATTAAGAGAATTCCCGTCTTGCTGTTCTTTGATTTTCAAGATGCCTAAATAATTGATTTTATCCTTAACTGGGATGCCATTAATAGCTAATACATCACAATTTTTCAAGGCATATAACTTACATGTATAAAGATTTATAAGCAAAGGTGATGCTTATAGTGTACTGTAGTGGTTAAGGCTTTGAACTTCAATTCCTGGGGTTGTGGATTCAAATCCTGCTACTGACAATGTGACAATGAGCAAGTCACTTCATCTGCCTGTGCGCCAACCGAAAAAATAAAAATAAATGTAACAAAAAGTTGTAAGTTGTCTTCCAAATAAGCAAGTAAATTCTTTAGTAAACACATTAATGAGGTCAAGAGATGGTTGTACCTGCATAGTTTTTCAAAAATAACATTGTCTCATCTGTCAGATGACTTATGGTACCTCTTCCAGCAACAAAACTGCCTTCCAAATGAAAATATTTAATCAGATTTCAAAAACTAGTGCCACAAGTAGAAAAAACTAAAAAAGAAACGTGCCCAATTCCTCTTTACAAGCAGAGGTTTTGACTAGTGAAATGCCTTAATTCCACTTAAAAGTAAAGTTCTCAAACCTTTGCAAAAATAATTTCCAATTCCATCTTTTTCTATACTATAAAAAATAAAGTGATGTTCAGCAGTATCGAAAGCTTTTTAGAAATCCTGAAAAGCATACAACTGTCATCCAAAATAAAATGTGACTAATCAATTAGATCAAGAACTAATCTAATGTTATTAAATATATGTCTGTTACTAATAAAACCGGCCTGATTTTGATCAATAATTGTGTTCAGGACGCGTTTAATAATTTTAGCAAACACTAAAAACATGTACTGTATAATGTGCCATTTCTTTATACAATATCCTCCTGGTCGTTGCAAGCTATTCATTTCCGTATAACATTTTGCTCATTATTTGGAATTTTCAACGCAAAATAATGTATGTGTATTAATAGTTAAAGTTTAAACTGATAGTCTTTAGAACAGTGTTTCCCAAACTCGGTCCTGGGGACCCCCTGTGGCTGCAGGTTTTTGATCCAACCGGATTCTTAATCAGTGACAACACCTGATAACACTGATTTCATTTAATTAGCTGGTATTTTTTTTTCTTTTATTCGACATTGAGAAAAGCACAGCAGCATGATTTTTACATTTATAAGACATTTATAAATATTTGTGCTTTTGCTATAGATTTAAATGCTTAACTCTCTTTTGTTGATTTCATTATACTTTGCCCTTTCTCTGTGCAGTTTTTCCCCATTCGTTGTATCTTAATAATGACAATTTAAAACAAGCAGATCAGACACCCAGGCAAACAACACTGAATAATCAAAGGCTACAACTACTTTAGAGTCAGACCCACTAATTAGTAAATAATGGATTAATTAAACAATTAGAACACCTAGAAAAGTAGAATGAAAATCAAGATGAAAATACTGTTAAAAAGAAAACAAAAAACATTCCTATATAACTACTTGGTACATTTTAATATTTTTTTTTCGCAAACTTAGTTTTCTAATTTCTATATTAGTTCCCTAAACACAGAACTTGGGAAATATCAGTTCACTTAATTAGCCCAGGAGTTCAATTAAAAAAAGAAGCTGGTTGGATCAAAAACCTGCAGCCACAGGGGTCCCCAGGACCGAGTTTGGGAAACACTGCTTTAGAACATATTTATTGTTTAACATGTCCACCTTTACCCAATGAAAATGGACTAATTACCAGCAGGCTTATGTTAATTTTGGTACTTGATATGTTTATAGTATTAATTATAAAGAAACAAATATGAATAGCCACCAACTATGATGAGAAAAAAGAACACGTAAAAGAAAATCCTTAACGAATGTCACCATTTCTACACATCGTTTCTGACTGACATCGTCCTACATCCGGCGACGGCGCTGGTTATTGACGTCACAGAAGATGCGACGCCGGTGGATGGTGTCACAGCATTCTGTCTCTTACTATCTGCGTCAGCGTTGATCGCGGCAGTTCTACTCTTACACCACGTGCAAGGAGCTGAGTGTTTCTGGAGGTTGAAGGAAAAGTGATCTGCGAAAATGGGGAAGAAACTAAAAGTAGGAAAAGCTCGGAAGGATAAGTTCTACCATTTGGCCAAGGAGACGGGTAAGTGTGGGATTTTGAAGGTTGAAGCATTAGAGCTATGAAATTGAAGGAAAGCGGCCTAAACCAATACGCTCGAGTTCACGTATGTATTTTAAATGCCGAATGTCTCAATGTTTGTCAGGTGGAAAGATTATCTTGTTCAATGCTGGGGACGTATGCTGACGCACACGTAGATATCCTAATCTGAGTGAAAGGACAGTCCAGGAATCATTAAAAAATCGGAGTAGGTTTTAGGCTCCTTTGACGAGATAGGCATATGAAAGTTCTTGGATATTGTCAGCAGTGCAATTAACGAGTGTCGGTTCTAATCATCTTTGTAGCAGGGCTACCGAGTTTGGCCTATTTAATGAACGCAGTGACTGTACCGAAACAAACAGGTGCCGAGTTTAAAATCGTGCGATTTTACTGTACTGTATATAGAAAAGAAACGAGGCATCTTCTCACTCTAAAAGCGTGCGTGTTGCCATGTACCAATTCAGTGACGTGCACAGACCTTTTGGTAATCAATGGTTCATAAATTTCACCAGAAATTTGGATGTAACATCATGGGCATTAATATACACAACCTTGGCAACATTTTATGTGATCATGACAGATTATCAGAAAAGACTCTACACGTGTACACATTTACTTTGTTTTCTTAATATAACACATCTTAACAATATGTGTCAAGTTTATTTATTTATTTATTAAGATGGAGTTACTACTGCAGACCTTTAGACTATTTGTGAAGTCCTCGGTATCTAATGACAAGTTAACTATGTTAAATACAGTATCAATTCCTATAACTGAGACTTTGTGGAAAAAAAAACTGTTAAGACAGGGTTAAGATCATAAGTGGATGGATTTAGTTGAGAAATTACTCTGTGGAGTTCAGGAAAACCTATTTCATTGCAGAAATTGAATTCTCTAAAAAGAGCATGCTGGTTGGTGTTCAAGAAGATTCATTTTGGAGGGATGTATTATTATTTCTAAAATCATTTTTGTTTTAAAAACTTTGGCATAAGCTTCACAAAGTTTGCTACAAGTTTGTAGGAGACATTCCATTAGATGAACTGGGACAGCAGACTGTCAATCTTTGAGATTAAAACACTGGGGTTTCCAATAATTTCATTTATAATTTTATAGAAACGGGACTGCCGCTTAAGACAGACTGTTTTCTTATACAGGTAGCTAGATAATTGTGCCTGTAATATTTCACAGTGGACTATTTGTTTAGTTTAACAAATTTTTGCTACTTGTTGTAGTACTTTATGTGCAGCTATCATTGATGGAAAGAAAATGTGTAAGTGACAAATACTTTACAATTTAATCTAGACAAGTATTTTTATAATCTTATCAACTTCAGAGTTTTTTTTTTTTATCAGGTTTGGATCTAATTCTAACAAACCAATGAAATACTTCTGAATTCAGCCAGCAATATCCACATAGCCCACAGTACTGGACAGCTGTGCACATTACAAAATGCATTAGGTAGATATTGGAGCGTAGCTTCTTTTTTGCTATTTCATTGTGCTTTGCCACATCATGTTGTGCACCCTTGATACGTGCCACTCTCATATTGGCACTCCAGTCAGGAGGTTCTCTGCAGAAGTGTAAATCAGCCTTTTTACACCACCTTCCCAGTATACTCGGATGTTTACAGATCACACAGACACTGGCCAACTCCTCCACTAGAATGGGAGAATGGAACCAAACCATAATGGGGTTTCACGGAGCAACTTATGTCTGAAAGAAAGGGCTGCTTCATTGTCATTAACCAAACAACTAATTAATGACAATAGTAGTTGTTCATTGAAAAATAAAAATAGCTTGTTGATGGGAGTAAGAGATGGAGATGTTAAACTTCCTGAAATGTTAAATAGTAGTTTCATGAATAGGGCTGGGTATTGGCACTGATGTCCCGATTTGATTATGATTCACAATGTTCCGATTCAGTATTGATTTTATCTTGAATGAAATAGCATGTATTGATGTATTTGAAGTGGTGACTTTTTCAGAGATAACCATGCATAGAGCACAATATTTTTGAAACTTTATTTGAAGGGTGTCTGCATAGTGATTTCATAACATATGCATAAGCATGAAGTGACATTTAAGAAGAAACACTTAATTTGTAATGAACAGTTTAAACCAGTGCTTGAAAGATCTGAATCACAATTTAATTGCAATTTAAAAAAAAATCAAAATTCACCAAATTTAACTAACTTGTATCACCACATCAGACTCCACACATATTATGTGGGGCTAGTTATTTTAATACAATTTCCATAGCATCTACTTTATAAAATATCTATATCATCTTGGTGAATAACATTATAATACAATAATTGAATATTGCTTCTTAAATGATGTTATTCAGTAACCTATTTGTGTGTTATGAATCTCCATGTAAACACCCTTCAACTAAACTGTTAGCCAAATATATTCCCCTATTGGACATTTAAAATAATTTTGAATTAGTTGAAATTAAAGATACAGCAGGAAGACTTGTGTCTTCCTATAATTCTATATGTTACACATATCTTCCATTGCTCATGTGTAACAGTTGCGTTAAGTTTTTTAAAAATATGTGTTTATACTTCCTCCTCAGACAAAAAGTAATCTTTTTAGAGCTGATGCTTGTTGACAGTGCCATTGTGTGAATGTAACATAAAAGAAAAAGAACGGCCATTGTGACTACCAAAACCACTAATATGGTTTGAACGGTGCAGTTTATGGAGATTTTCATGTCAGCTGCTTTGTGCACAAGCTCATTTTAATATCGAAGTCTGTTCTGAAAATTTCACAGTTGCTCTCTTGCTTTGCCGGGAGAGGCGTGTTGCAGACTTTTTGCACCGTAACAGTACAACAAGCCATCTGCTTAAGGTCGGGTTCGATCCTCGAGAAGCAATATGGAGATTCGCTCAGAATCAATCCATACAACCCCATCTGACGACTTCATCTCACCGTGCAGGACATGCAGAGGAAAGAATGGTAAAGACCAGTAACTTCGGCTATATGCAATCATCAGACACTCCCCATCTGCCCGTGTCGTCATGCACTTTTTCCATTGTTGTGTACTGCACAAGGCATCATTTTAATCATTTTAATATAGTGACGAAGTCTGCCCTTCTGAAAACTTTTTCACAGTTGACCGCATAGAGAGAAGTGTGTACCACTCACTTGAATAAAAGTGCCAAGGTGCTTGATTCTTAGCTTTGCGGGAGAAAAAGCGTGTTGCAGACTTTTTGCACCGTAACAGTACAACAAGCCATCTGCTTAAAGAGAAGCAATATTTATTGGACTTGATGCAGTCACACGATGAAACATTCATCGGAAATGCTACAAAGGTTTTTGGAACAACAGCCATCTGAGCAGTGCTGTGTACTGCATAGGCAGCGACGTTGCTAACACTAACTGGCATGCAGTGAGCTTGTCTGCAACAGTCAGTTTTAATATAGTGACATGATCGTTTCATAGAAATCTACTGCCCTGGATGTTGAGCTGTTGCAAGCTAGGGCTACTTTTTCCACTTGTAATGGCTGACCACTTACCCAAGACCGGCCACTACACTACCAAGGCTTATTCCTTAGATTACCCGTTTCCTGCTCTAATAACAAGCCATACTCCTTACAAGTTGTCTTATTTTTCCCAACACAATAAAATAACCAGAAACAGTAAATAGATATATAAAATTAAACACTGATATATTGGAAAAATGAAAAGACAGACAGATATTCAATAATAAATATATATGTGCATAAAACACCACTTATCCCAAAAACACTGGTGACTAATTACTATATATGAGTACAAATATTTACATTAAACCCTCCCTTGCCCCTAAACAAGAAACAAAAGTGCACAACACAAGTATAAACCTGGATTGGATAAACACAGCAGTTGAAAATGTGGTGAAAAATGTGTCCCAAAATAAAGTCCGGCGGTATTGAAACTGGCAGTGGTGATATTTTGCTTCCTCCCAACAACAAAATGACCTCACCATAAAAGTCCTGGCAATGGTTTGAATGAATTCGAACCCCGGGGTTCCTCAGCTGTGGTTGTTGTGATGTAGGATCAGTAATTGAAAAAGCAGGCAATTGAATTCAGCAATAAATAGCAGTGATGAGTTTGTAGATGAGTGGTAAATTGTCTTCTTTTCCTTTCTCTCTCTCTCTCTCCTTGCCTCTCTTGTTTTCCCTTCTTTCCTCATTTTTAAATGTAAAATGTCCCAGATGTATGTGGTTTGTAAACAGGAGATTTCTGTCTTGGGGCTTTGGTCTCTCTCCATTATCCTTCCCCTCTGCACTTACAGTATTCACTGATGCACACATAACGGACAGTAAACTGGACAATTCTGGTTGGTATAGCATACCACAGTTCAAAAACCTGTATCATTTGCCAAAAGGCCTTGTTTTCACCAACAGATAAAAACTGCTATAGATAGTTATGTTTTGGACACAAGGTGAATTAAATGGAATCTTGGGGATCTCCTCCCTTTCCAGTGTGGATTGTTTTAGGCTCTGCTCATTTGGATTTTCGACTGACATTACAATTTTGGGTGACATTGGAGCAAGTGATTTCTAAAATTTGTTGTGTTATATCAATACTTAACTTCTAAGCTCCACAACTAACATATGGTTTTGCTTTTATCCAGTTGTTCTTTACCGACAGACCGTTTGAATCTGTAGGAAGTCCACACTTCTTATTTAAGTGTTGAAGGTGCATATTAGATAGAAAAGTGCTTTCTTCATAGAAAGCCTTAACAGGTATATAATGGCAAAAATGAACAGAAGCAAAAATCTGCATATACTATAGTATTAGAGCAGGATAGAGATTCACAAGATCAGTCTTGAGACTTTGAGAATCGAATCATTTAAACAAAAAAATATGATTGACCGGAAAATCAATGTTTTTACCCAGTCCTACTCACAAATAAAGCAATGCTGATTGGGGATATTCTGAAATTTCTTTTCAGTTATAGAATAGACTGGAATGCAAATGTACAGCATATGGAATGCAGATTTGAATGTTGTTATTCTGACAGCTGTTACTCAGATTTAGGAGAGTTAAAGAGAGAAACCTTCAGGATCTGGTCCATTTGCAGTAAAAGTTGTCCACAATTTTGAACTATATATCTTTCAAATTTGTATTAAAACTAGGGGCTCCGCCCCCTGCTTGCTTTGCTCGCCCACCCTCGGATTTGGTTTACCGGATATACAATTTAAAGAGATTGTTATTTTCATGGGAATTGTTACATATGCATTATTTTTACTTTTACTTTAAAACTTTTGTAAAAAAAAAAAAAAAAATACTTGACCTTTATTTCCGCCCCCGTGCATGGTCCCGTTGTTCGCAGGACATATAACGCTGCTCATGTTGTGAAGGGGAAGGGTGGCTGAACACATGCTAAGGAGATGCCGTCAGATTATCTGCTGTCTTTCTGTTGCTGGTGCTGGCGAGCTGCGTGTTCTTTTTGTCACGCTGCACATCGACCATTTAAAAGCTTGTACAGCAGCTGTCCTTTTGCCACTTCATGTCTCTGCCGCTCGCGTTGTGGAGGGGGTGCTGAACACACGCTAAGGAGTTGCAGTCGAATCATCTGCTGGCTTGTTGCTGCTGGTGAGCTGCGTTTTCTGCTTCTCAGGCTTTGCATCGATCATTTCAAAGTCTGTACAGCAGCTTTCCTTTTGCCACTTCGCATCTCTGCTGCTTGTGTTTTAAAAAGGGGGTCAGGGGTTTTGAACGCACGCTAAGGAGAAGCGGTCAGATTATCTGCTGGCTTCCTGCTGCTGCTGGCAAGCTGCGTGTTCTGCTTGTCGTTGTTTTAAGAACTGGGAGCACATGACTTCTGCCAAAAGCATTTCAACAACTGCGAGGTTAGATGTCCATGAACTTGTTTTAAATGTCTCACTGCCTTGTCTTGCATGATGCTAAAGTGTCTCTCACGGGACGTCAGATTGTCTTCCGAGAAGATAACGTCTTGTCTCCCTAGTCTCTCTCCCTCCCAGGATTTTTTTTTATAATATAGAGATATGATTTCTTCTTTAGGCATTATATATTTTTTCATGCTGTATCACAGCATAGTCCACTCAGTATTTCCCAACCCAATTTCAAACTGTAGAATCCTTGGGCAGCAAAAATCATATTGTTAAGCCAGCTATTTCATTAAGAACAAGAATTTTTATGCTTAAGAAACCATCTGAGTTGCAGGTTAGGGTCTTTGGCCTTTCTCAAGACTAAGCTTAGTAATCAAAGCTTAAAGTAATTAACTTCTCTCTCCCTCTGACATTGTATTTTTTCTGTCTCTTAGGTTACCGCTCTCGTTCTTCCTTTAAATTAATTCAGCTGAATCGCAAGTTTCAGTTTCTGCAGAAAGCACGAGCTCTGGTGGATCTATGTGCAGCACCTGGAGGCTGGTAAGTGCTTGATGTGAGGATTGTGTGATGGTGTTATGTACCGTACTGCTGTTAGCACCATCGTTGGTAGGAAGCCTTTGCAAGACCATGTCTGCCAGAACTGTAACTGTATGCGAAGAGTATAGCTGCAGATTTCAGGAACTCTGCAGTTCAGGGGCTTTGCTGAAGAGCCAAACGGCTTGTATGCTTTGCCACATGATATACACAATAAAAACTCCCAACTAGGGACCTTGCACCTACTGCAATACATCTCTGCCTTATGGTTTCTATTTACTGCTGGTTAGTATAACGCTCTTACAACCCCATCCTTAACTATAGTATAATGATGGGTGTATAATCAATATGTGCTTTGGCCCCATTTCGAATAAGCATGTTGAGAAAGACTCAAATGACTTGTAGTGCTGCATAGCATGAATAATATATAATGCAAGCAGCTAAACATTATTGGACTTGTGCAATTTGAATGATTCATCAATGGAGCAGTACTACAGTCAGGACCATAAGTACAGGGTGAGCCACAATGAAGTACCACATTTCTCAATGTCATTGGGCGAGGTAGAGGCAGCCGAGTGGGTTGGGTCCTTTGGTTCGATGAGCACCGTGCTTTCGCTGTTGAAGCCATCTTCAAAAACAGCGAATCCATCATCACTACGCAGTGGGCCTTCTGAACGCACTTCAGCATTTACACAGATAGGTACAACATTGAACAGAAAATCTCCAGGCCATCCTCGGACTGTATGATCATCTGAAAACATCCAAGCTGTAAGGGTATCAATTTTGCAATCTCCTAGACGTTTAGTGCGCAAACATGCTTCTGCCTTAGGCATTTTCAACACGTAATTTCCATCCATACAAAATGATGGTAGTGCCAGAACTCGCTGGGAGAGCCATAGAGAGTTGTGCACAAACATTTGGCAAACTTGATAGAGATGTCATCGTCATTTGTAGCAACAAGGCACATTTTCATTTGAATGGTTGCGTAAATAAGCAAAACCTTCACTATTGGGTTAAAACCAACCCTTGTGAACTTCGTCAGGGACCCCGGCACAGTGAGCATGTTACAGTTTGGTGCGCCATTGCAGAATTTGTCATTGTAGGCCCTTACTGTTTTGAGGAGGGGAGAGCAACAGTCACCATCAATTCAGAGCATTACATTGAAGTGCTAGAGATCTTTTTGCAGCACCAGCTGGAGGAAATGGATGTGGTGGATGCCTGGTGTCATACAGCATGGAGATCCATGCAAGTGGCGTGACGATGTCTGGTGGCCTTCATGTTCACTTAATCTTGCTCCGTGTGATTTCTTCTTGTGGGGCTATCTCAAGTCAAAGGTATTCACACAGCAACCGTCACGAACAGTCACGTTCAATTGCTTTGTTTCAAATCCATTGAAAATTGTTCCACAGTCCAAATACTGAGTCATGACTGTATGGACATTTTCGCACTGTTCATGTGATTTTACTCAAATATTGTGATCAAGCTTAATGTACTGCAGTCATGGTTTATTGATACTATATTGCAGTTTAAGGTTAATAGGATCAATTTAGTTATACACATGAGCAGCAGTCCTCAATCTGTGTGGTACACAAACAGCTGTAAGGGGCACGTGAGGAAAAAAAAAATGCAACAGGTAAAAAGTGGAAGTTAAATGGATCAGTTATACAGCAGCTGACCCCGAGTCTTCATGCTCAGCCGCACTTCATTCACCACTCATTGTCATGCCACTCCTGGTATTAGACTCCACTGCTGTCTTTCCCATCCCCATTCTCCTCTTACATGTCCATAACATGTGACAAATCAAGCTCTTCCAGTGCTCATATTGGCTCCAAGTGAACAGTTCCCTCTCACTTCCCCTTCCTCTTTGAGCTAGTCCATGCCAGTATTTAGACTGTTAAGGACCCATGCACAAGATCAATCGATTTTTAACATCTATGTGTTTCTCTCTCTCTCTCTTGTCTAGTTGTCCAGTGTTGCAAGCTTTTTAATTTTGGGGAATTTGTCTACAGTACCATCATTTTTAGAACTGTTTATTAATATTAATCAACAGTAGAACACAATTTTTTTTTTCATGGACTTGACAATGTTTGGTAGCCCTCATCCGTCCTTTAAAAATAAATTCAGGAATAGGTGGAAGTACTACGCTTAAAGTTAAAAATTGCCCGACTTTGAAAATAATGACCTTTAAAAATATAAAGACACTTAACCTTCAGGATTTGAGTTGTTTTCCTATTTTTTGACCTGAAGTTATATGTAACTTAAGTTGTTCATCTCCATTTTTGATCAGAATTTTGTACATCTTATGATCTGGATTCATATGTGTGTGAGTGGTGGCTCTGAAGACAGAAGTGACTCTACTCTGTTGGGCCCTTGAGCAAGGGACATTAACCTGCAATTGCTCTGTCCTGGATATGATGTTAATCTGCATCTAGCCCTGCAAGCAGACCTCCATCTTACCAGGAAAACTTGGGGGTTGGAGGCAGGATTGGCACTACAGCCACCATAAATTAGCAGGAAAAAAAAAACAAAAAAAACTTGCACTGTTGCAGTGTTGTGCAGAGGTGTCACCTGGTTCACTTGGGTCCCAGTCCAGGGGCCTCATGTATAACGCCGTGCGTAGAACTCGCACTATAACATGGCGTAAGCACAAAAGCCGAAATGTGCTTACGCACAGAAAAATCCAGATGCAGGAATCTGTGCGTACTCCAACTTCCACATTCTTCCACTACATAAATCCCAATCAGCGTGAAAAGTAACGCTCGTGCACGTGCATTATGTAACGCCCCAAATCCTCCTAGAATTACGCCTCTTTGAATTTGCAAATCAATAAAAATTGCCCTTAAGCTCAGCCTTCTGTGAAAAGACAATGGGAAAAGCACGGGGGAAAATATAAGAATTTCAGCGAATACCAAGTGGAGGGAAAGAAAAACATACTATTTGTTCAAATAAACCGTGGTATAATCAACAAAAGGAAGTTGATCGAGTGACATAGCATGTTGGAGAAACTTGAAAGCTCACGTTCACAAAATCGCACAGTGCCAGAAATACAAAAAGAAGTCACATATCAAAGTCCCCGTGAAAAGCCGAGTTGTAGCCCACTGTCTGAGTGTCATATGAAAGCTTATTAGGGTACAGAGAAAAAAAGGCACACAGTGGGGAAAAAGCACGAAATGTCAACTTCAATCTCGACATTTCCACTTTAATCACGTAGTTTATTTTGTCATTAAAGTAGAACATCATAAACTTCATCTTAAAATCGTTTAATTAACCAGTTTCTCAAATCACATCGTAATTAAAGTAGCACGTTAAATGCTTTGTTTTGTATTTGATCTTCTATGTGCCTATGTGCGTGAATCACTACTTGCTTCTTAAACCGGCTCTCTTCCTCCAACTGGACACAGAATCCATTACATTCGTGATATTACAGCTCTCTGAATAACTAAAATACTGAGATGTATACGTGAAATCATTTTCATGATGATAGGAGTTAAAGCACGTTATTAAACATGTGTTTCACTTCGATGAAATAATTTATTGCAGCAGTACTCAGGGGCGGCTCTAGGCTTGTGGTGGCACTGGGCAGAGGAAGAATCGGTGGCTCCCTTGCCCGCCAATGTCAGTAAGGTAGCTTATGCACGGTGGATGGCCACGTCCGTTGCAGACACTGCATAGCCGCCTCATGCTCATGACACAAGCATTTACCTTTTGCCGAAATTTGTCGCTGTGCTTTTAGCTGTGTTGTTATTTTCTCTTTCTGTTTTATATTCAATATATATTGGCGTAGCCGTCACTGCAGTCAGTGCTTTTCTTTCCCCAAGTAACCGATCGCCACACAATCAGCTCTGTAATAGAAGTTAAGCCATCTGTAAGCTTAGCGCCGATTCTTCAAAACGTTTAAGGAACATTGAAATATCTTCGTAGTACATGTTTAATTATTCTATCCTTAACGACACTCCCAGTGAAGAATATAGATTATTTAAATGAAGTTAAAGTTTTATCTGTATAATTTAATAAACATATTTTGCTGCATTTCACCTTAAAAATGATATCGTGATCATATGTAAATACACGCTTTATAAAGTGGCTCAGGTTGTGCGATATTATAACTATAGTGCAAGTTTACAGTGGGGTGATTGTACTTATAAGTACAAACAGTTCTACAAGGTGCAATTGATTGAGTGCATTTAAAGTTCTTGGGATGAAACTGTTTCTGAACCGCGAGGTGTGTACAGGAAAGGCTTTAAAACGTTTTGCAGTGGCTGAGACAGCATGTCCATGAAACTGTATACCGATAATTCTCTTTCCGATCAGCTGCTGCTGTGATTCACACTCAGATACAGTGATATAAATACTCCGAGTGGTGCAGTGAGAGTAATATGGAAAAAGATGATCCGCTGTGGCAACTCCTAATGGGAGGAGCTGGAAGAAGAAGAAGAAGTGAGAGTAAGAACACTAAAGCAGTTATGGTATTTGGAATACTATGGCTGTTCCCTGGACCATTATATTGTTACAGGTTAATTACAATCAGATGCGTTACACTAATAAACAATATGCGGTTAGTTTCAGTGTATTTATAAAGCTGCGTTAGGAAAATAATGAGTAACCACACAGGAACAGTAGCATTGCTTTGACGCTGGGTGCCACCATTCTGCAAAACCGAGCGGATTACTTGCGTACGACAAGGCATGAGGTACCGTGGAAAAGTGCGTGGCTTTACGGCAAGTGTAGGTTTTATACATCGCGATATGAACGTGGAAAAGTTCTTACGCAACATTTCTGTGCGTACGCACCGTTTATACATGAGGCCCCAGGTGCTTCGTTATGTGGTGGTGCAGCATTGTGCTATCAGCACATGTTCCCAACCTCTCTTCTATAAGTAATTTTTGTGTATTAAAATTTTAGAAACTTAGGGATTTCTAATTTTTATTCCTCATGAAACCATGCTACTGTTCCTACATTTTTTTAAATAATTAAAAATGCATTTAATATAAATAAAAAAATAAAATGTACACAATCACACAAAAAAACACACTGTTAAATAATTAAAAATGCATTTAATATAAATAAAAAAATGTACACAATCACACAAAAAAACACACTGTAATCACTTGTTAAAATCCCCAATTGCAATAATAGGGAAAGGGGTTGTAGTTATTAAATATTACAAATATTACTTTTAGTTGTGCCTAGTAAGAGTTCAGTGCATAATAATTTGAGACTGTAGGAAAATGGAGGTACTTCTAAATATTTCAATACCTGGAGGTGGTACACCAAGAAATAAGGTTAGAGATATTTTGAGACATTGAATCACATATGTGCCAGTAGTCTGCTGCATTTTTAAGCATTTGCTTTGATTAATAGGTCTGCTATTATGCAGAATCATGCATTATGACTCCTGTTAGCTGCAACTAAGATTAGTGGGGGCCGTAACCATATAGTGCAACCTTTTTGGGGGGCCTAACTTGAAGTTTGGGAACCCCTAATCTAACCAAATCTGTTAATGATATCTGAGAAGGATTACATTTGTGATGGTAGGTTTTGATTTAAAATTCTCCCTGACCAGACAAAGAGCCAAATTATCAATACTTGTTAAATTCGTAAGAGCAGATTTAACAACAAAAACATTTATTTATATTGCACATTTTCATACAAATAATGTAGCTCAAAGTGCTTTACATGATAAAGAAAGAGAAAAAAGACAAAATACATAAGATTTAAAATAAGGGATCACTAATTAACAGCGAATAAAAGTAAGGTCTGATGACCAGGGAGGACAGAAAAAACAAAAAAAAAAATTCCAGACAGCTGGAGAAAAAAAAAAAAATCTGCAGGATTTCCAGGCCACGAGACCACCCAGCCCCCTCTAGGCATCCTACCTAACATAAGTGACCTCACAGTCAGTCCTCATTGTATTCAGGCTTTACATGGAAGGACTTAATGATGACAGTCATGTGGACTTCTGGCCTTTAATCCATCAATGTTGGGACATCACAGTGCTTTAAATATCACAGAAGAACAGCCAATCCATGAATGTACAGCTCAATGAATGTCCATGTATAAAGTTAAATAAAAAGCATTAACTACTACTATTTATTGCAGACTAACAAAATACCCAAACTTCGCAGCGAAGAAGTACTGTGTTAAAGAAGTTATGAAAAAGAAAAGGAAACATTTTAAAAATAACGTAACATGATTGTCATTGTAATTGTTTTGTGACTGTTATGAATGTTGCTGTCATCAAGGATTTGATTATCATTATTTTTTTCAATCAGGTTCGTATTTGGAGGATGTGTTGTGTTCAAGTTACATTCCGTGTTTATCTAGTCTATCCCTGACCATCTGATCTTCGTTGTCAATCGTTGTAAAGATAACAGGTTTCATTCATTGAAGTGATCACTACCCAAATCAGTACTCGTGAATCTAAGATGTTTTACAGGCATTCCCGGTATTAAGTTGTGGATTTGCCTGCTGTTTAGCGGCAGCGTGTCTATGAACGTAATTTAAACTTAAGCTTTACACCTTGCTTTCCTATTGATATGTCTGCAAAGGCTTGTTCGGCGTCAGAGGGCTGTTCCTTTCCTACTGCATCAATAAACAGCTCGTTTTCCTCTTTATCTGAGACATCACACACTGCATGCACGGGTTTACCTTTCCCAGTCCTGCAAACTTTAGCGAAGTGGTTCAATTTACCACATTTTTTACACTGTCTTCCTTTAGCTGGATATTGAGTCTTTCCACCTTGTGGTTTGTTTCCGCAGTAGGTGAACTTATGAATATGCGTGTATGCATCAGTCGCTTCATATTCTTTTGCTGCCGTCTCAATTGTGTAATGCATTTTTTGTTCAGCGCTCTTTGGAGCTCTTTCTTTTTGTCTGCATACTGCATTCACAGTCAGTTCACGTGAGCCGCTCGGAGTACATGCATCAAAGGTTCTCAGCTGTGCTTGTGCTATCTTGTACGATCTTGCGATGTCCACGGCTTTATTTAATGTTAGCTCAGACCCGACACTTAAAAGTTTCTCTCACACTTTCGCTGAGTTTGTGCCAAACACTAGTCTATCCCTGACCATCTCATCTTCGTTTGCATAAGCACAGTCCTTCACCCGCGAATATTTAGTGGCAGCGTGTCTGTTGGATTGCTGCTGACGGACAGCCTTATATGGGCAGGCACTCAATTACGTGGGAGGCGTGATAATGGGGGACGCAACTCCGCCTCACACCGTGACCGAGCTATATGTACGTAAGTAGGTTCCAGTTATGACCGTTATGCGTAGAATTTCGAAATGAAACCTACTTAACTTTTGTAAGTAAGCTGTAAGGCAGGGCTATTCAATTACAAATTCAGTTGGGCCAGATTGTCAAACCAAGAAGGTTAGCTGGGCCAGTCATTTTAGCGGCAAAGCAGCTCGTAATGACAAATTTTAAAACCAACACAAACAAATTTATTGAAAAACATAAGGTTTATTTGTTGTTTCTCTTTTAACTTTGGTCAGTCTGCAGAGCAAAAGGTGCATACAAAAGAGCTGAATTAACAGAATCTGAGGTAGCCCCTATTTTTTCCACTTACAAAAGAAAAAAAACTGACCTAGGCTACATATCTGACCTATCTGATCACAAAGTGCATAAAACAAAATAGTGCACAGTAGTAGGCTATTAGAAATAACATTGTTTCCTTTTGAAACAAAATAAACAACTTGCACACATTTGACCCAGGAACATCTCAAAGTGCATAAAATAAAAAGTGCACAGTATTCACAACTATAACACTGAGGGAACATATTTTAAATCACCATGTGTGATTAGGCATGCCTCTGTTACGCATCCCACATTATATTGATGTATTGTAGGCTACAGTTACCCTGCTGACTTAGTGGGAGAAGTGACATTTTTTGTTTTGAACGAGAGCAGTGACTTTAGGCTCGTAAGTTGTCAATGCAATTCGAAGGCATTGGTGGAGAGTATGGTCAGTCAGGGAGCAATGAGAGTTGCTTTTTATGGAGTTCATGTGTGAAAAACTTGACTCACATGTATATGTTGATCCAAACATACTGAGCATGACGATCGCTACTTTCTTAATGTTAGGGAACTGATGTGCGTTGACATCAGTCCAAAACATTGCAGGCCCGTTAGTGGAAAGCTCCTGTGCCATGGTTACAGATGACTGCATGTCAACAAGTTCGAGTGTGAATTTCCCCTCGTCAATGGAAGGGACCAGTTTCTTAGCTCTGGCGGATAAGTCCCCTTCTATTGCAACAGTGAACGGGTCTCTGACAAAAACGGCCAACTCTGTGGGCAGATCAAGTCCATCCAATCGACCAGCAAAGTTATTTTTCAACATCACAATGAAATCTGTCATCACATCCGTGATTTGTGCGGGGGATGAGATGCATTTGCGGAGTGTCGGAAAATGCAGCATTCGCCTGTGCTCAAATCATTTGCGAAAAGGTCCAGTTTAACTTGGAATGCGCGCATCTGTTCCACAAGGTCGATGACAGTTTTGTCTCTGCCTTGTAGTCCCAAATTGAGATCGTTCAGGTGTTTGAATATGTCGCTCAGAAAGCAGGCATCGGCCATGAAGTTGTCGTCCAGTATGCGACTCAAGTGCGTTTTGCCTTTTTGCTTGCTGCGCGGAGGAAAGTTATGATCTCTTCTCTGAGACCGCAGAAACGCTCCAGTGCTTTGCCTTTGGACAGCCACCTCACGTCATTATGCAAAAGAAGGTTGTGGTGCTCAGCAGACATTTCTGACAGCAGCATGCGGAATAAGCGGTGTTGGAGGCTTGATGTGGAGCAATAAAATTAATTATAGCCATAACGCTGTCCATTGTCGTTTTGCGCCCGCTTAGTTTTGCGCACAACACCACCTGATGCACAATGCAGTGTAAGGAGATCAACTGAGGTGCAACAGCGGACCAACGTGCTGCCAAACCATTCACTTTCCCTGTCATGGACGGAGCCCCATCTGTCACAAGCATGCAGACACGCTTCATATCCAGACCACTGTCTTTAAAAAAGGCAGAAATTTTCCCAAAGACTATATCGCCAGTTGTGTGTCCTTCTAACGGCAGTAGGCCGAGCAGCTCCTCTCGGAAGCATTTGCCATCAAAAAAACGGACATATATGCACAACTGAGCAGTATCAGTTTTGTCTGTGGACTCATCTACTGCTATAGACATAGTATCAGCTTTCATCAGGTCTCCTAACAGCGTTTCATACACATCTGCAGCAAAATTTCAACCCTACGAATGTTTGAAGTATCTGACAGGGGTAGTTTTTTTATAGCAGATACCACGCTCATTTTAATTTTATCATCATTTATCACCTCATCCACGACAGCCAGCATACAGTCCTTCACGGTTTCAGAGTCTGTGAATGGCCTTTTCTTTTTTGCCAGTATCCAGGAAACACGAAGGGATGCTGCATTATCTCTCTTGGGCTGTGAATGACCGCACCATGGTAGTACTGCTCGGTTGTAAGATGCAATCAAACTCTGCACTTTTGCAGCCCTCTCTTGAGATCCCTCTGGAAAATTGGTGCGAAAAGTGTGGTGTTTCTCAACATGATGCCTCCGCACATTGTAATCTTTAAATACTCCAACGCACTCGTTACAAATTAAGCACATCGGTTTGGATGTGGCAGTAAAATAAACAAGTATTTGTCAGTCCAGGCAGGGTTAAACTTACGGTTTTCATTGGCAATTTTACGTTTCAGTGTTGAGAAAGACATATTGATAGTAATCTAAGCTACTACCGGCACGCTCTGCATTGTTTGCGTGTTGCAGGCTACGTAATTTATGTAGGAATGCGCGTTTTTGGCGGGACCATAGACATAATAAATACTTTATATTTATATTAATATACTATATATATATATATAATGCTCAAAAGAATTAAAGGAACACTTTTTAATCAGAGTATAGCATAAAGTCAATGAAACTTATGGGATATTAATCTGGTCAGTTAAGTAGCAGAGGGGGTTGTTAATCAGTTTCAGCTGCTGTGGTGTTAATGAAATTAACAACAGATGCACTAGAGGGGCAACAATGAGATGACCCCCAAAACAGGAATGGTTTAACACGTGGAGGCCACTGACATTTTTACCTCCTCATCTTTTCTGACTGTTTTTTCACTAGTTTTGCATTTGGCTACAGTCAGTGTCACTACTGGTAGCATGAGGCGATATCTGGACCCTACAGAGGTTGCACAGGTAGTCCAACTTCTCCAGGATGGCACATCAATACGTGTCATTGCCAGAAGGTTTGCTGTGTCTCCTGCACAGTCTCAAGGGCATGGAGGAGATTCTAGGAGACAAGCAGTTACTCTAGGAGAGCTGGAGAGGGCCATAGAAGGTCCATAACCCATCATCAGGACCAGTATCTGCTCCTTTGGGCAAGGAGGAACAGGATGAGCACTGCCAGAGCCCTACAAAATGAACTCCAGCAGGCCACTAGTGTGAATGTCCAATGACCAAACAACCAGAAAGACTTCATGAGGGTGACCCAAGGGCCCCATGTCCTCTAATGGGCCCTGAGCTCACTGCCCAGCAGCATGCAGCTCGATTGGCATTCGCCATAGAAACACCAGAATTGGCAGATGCACCACTGGTGCCCTGTGCTTTTTACAGATGAGAGCAGGTTCACCCTGAGAACGTGACAGAAGTGAAAGGGTCTGGAGAAGCCATGGAGAACATTATGCTGCCTGTAACATCATTCAGCATGAGCAGTTTGGTGGTGGGTTACCGATTGTCTGGGGAGGCATATCCATGGAGGGTCACACAGACCGCTACAGGCTTGACAAAGGCACCTTGGCTGCCATTAGGTATCAGGATGAAATCCTTGGACCCATTGTCAGACCCTGTGCTGGTACAGTGGCTCCTGGTGCACGACAATTCCTGGCCTCATGTGGTGAGAGTATGCAGGCAGTTCCTGGAGGATGAAGGAATTGATACCATTGACTGGCCACCACACTTTCCTGACCTAAATCCAATAGAACACCTCTGGGACATTATGTTTTGGTCCATCCAATGCCACCAGGTTGCACCTCAGACTGTCCAGGAGTTCAGTGATGCCCTGGTAAAGATCTAGGAGGAGATCCCCCACAACACCATCTGTCATCTCATTAGAAGCAAGCCATACAAAGTGCTGCGTACAGTTTTGAGTTGCTGCAATTAAATTTTGGCAAAATGGACTAGCCTGCCACATAATTTTTTCACTCTGATTTTTGGGGTGTCTTTGAATTCAGGGCTCTGTAGGTTGATAATTTTCATTTCCATCAAACGATGTGGCATCCTTTCGTTCCTAACACATTACCCAGTCTATATCAGTATAGATATCCAGGAGGATTTCTTTTTCCCATTGAGATCTGATGTGTTTTCAAAGTGTTCCTTTAATTTTTTTGAGCAGTTTATTATATTAATGTAAAATATATATATTTATATATTTATATATATATATATTTATATATATATATATATATATATATATATATATATATATATATATATATATATATATATATATATATATATATATATATATATATATATATATATATATATATATATATATATATATATATATATATATATATATATATATATATATCAGCCTGATTGGTAACTCAGTGCAAACTGGAAGGGAGGATAAGAAGAAGCCATGTCTTGTGCTTTGTTTGCTTAGCAGTGGTAGTGTGAGTGCGTAAGTTAGAGAATGAAGCTATACTTTTATGAATTGTGATTTACTTTCTTCTCAGGCTCCAAGTGGCTTCCAAATTCATGCCTGTATCCAGTCTCATTGTTGGTAAGTAGTATGCATCAGGCGTGTTCAGTCTTTAGGCTAAATGTACAAGAAATACAGATAAGATTAAGATTTCAAGGTTTCTTTATGATGCTATTTAAAATGTTTAAATGGATTCTTTTTTTATATTTGATACTAGTAGTTTTGAATTTAAATCAGCATGATATTTGAATCCCATTTTCCCATTGGCATATTGCTTGAATACAATTTTCTGTCCAGTTTTTTTTTTTTTTTAGTAATTTTTAAATAGACTATGATTGTGACTTTGTAAAGCATATAATTGTACCAAATATTGTCTTTAAATCAAAAAATAATTTACATGATTTATATAGTTCAAGTATTAATATAGGTTATGCTTAGAGAATAACGCATTGGGTTACAGTAAAATATCTCACTGACCAATTCCAAAGCACAAGCAATGTGTATTTATCTGCCAATGAGGTCAAGGTGTATCTCTTTAAATATTTTATTATCATGGCAAATATTTACAAAAAGATTTTTGATGAATTTTTCACTTCTCGAATCTAATGAAAATCAAGGACTAACTTGTGTGCTGCTGTGAAAACCAATCAAATGTGCACCACAGATACGTTTTGGAGGTCTAGGGGTCACATTAACTGAAAACAGATTTAAGTTTTTCTACCCCCATCCCAAAGAAATGCACACCGTTTTAATTGTTGACATTAAATTGTCCTAGTGTAGATTTGGGCATCAGTGTACTCTTTGGTGGATTGGTGTCTCCTTCATAATTAGTCCTTGCTTTGTGCCTGTTGCTGCCAAAGAAGGCATCAGCGTGGCATGACTCATGACACAATTCAAAATATATGGGTACATCCTTTTATTTTAGAAAAACACTGTTCATTTAATCAGTTTTTAACTAATGTTGTTTGTGGGGAGCACCATTGCTAGACACATTACATAATAAATAAAACACTGAATATAACAGTTTTTATGTTTTGTTCACATTTTGAAATACAGTACTTAATTTCTGATTTTTGGAAAGCTGCATGCACCTGAGGTATAACAAATAGTTTATGCCCCACTCCTGTCTTAATCATTCAAAATAAGCTCTATAATAAAAAAAAATCTCCTTGTTACATAGCAAAATGATATATATTTTCACACATTTAAAAATTATTTGTTTTCAAAACAGCTCATCTAGCATAATATTTTAGGGAGTCTGGTTGTAGTCTCAAAATATTTACTTGTGTACCAACTGTTACTCTTAAACCTATTAAAATTGGTCCATGGTGTCACTGCAGAGGAGATGCAGTCATTGGCAGACATGTTCTCTGTGTGTATACTGCTGACCTTTTTGCTTAGTAAGTACTTAGTATATAAATGAAGCAAG
Organism: Polypterus senegalus; assembly: GCF_016835505.1. NCBI lineage: Eukaryota > Metazoa > Chordata > Cladistia > Polypteriformes > Polypteridae > Polypterus > Polypterus senegalus. The sequence goes on from NC_053154.1 coordinate 187,352,583, forward strand.
TTTACAACATCCATTTAAACATTATCACTTGTATCTCAGGAGTGGATCTGGTCCCCATCAAGCCAGTTCCTGGTGTGATCACATTGCAGGAAGACATCACAACAGAGAAGTGTAGACAGGTAAGTAATAGTGTGGAATTTAAAAAATATAAATATTTGTTCTGATAATTTTTTTTAACACTGTATAAAAACATTTTTTATTGTTTAATGGTTTTAGCTACATGCTGAATTTTTCATGTTTACAAACTACAAAATTTTAAATTCTTTGTAGATCTGCCACAATCATGAATTTTATTGACAATTAATATCATAAAAGTAATTGTAATTAACGATTTTGTTTTAAATTTTTATGCTACTATAACTTAACTAGTCTAGTTATTTTAATAATGCACACATACCTTATAAAGAGACTTTTTATTACTTCATAATATAAATAGACTAGCTAATACCCATGTTTCGCTACGGGATAGCAACAGAAAAAATGTTTTCTAAAATGTACAGAGTGACATACATCCTGTAAAGGTCATAAGGCAAGATTTAGCACATAAATGAAACAAAATAAGTTGC